>NC_092086.1:27035557-27119696 GCF_045679555.1 Salvelinus alpinus
AGGCAGATACACACAGAGGCAGGCACACACTGACTTCTATATTTACCAATCTTTCTCCTGTCTCTCAGGATGGTGAGGAGCAGAAAGCAGCAGCAGTCTGCCTCCAGCTCCCAGTCCCTGAACCTGTCCCTGAACCAGTCCCAGTCCCTGAACCAATCCCAGTCCCTGAACCAGTCCCTGAACCAGTCCCAGTCCCTGAACCAGTCCCTGTCCCTGAACCAGTCCCTGTCCCTGAACCAGTCCATGTCCCTGAACCAGACGCCACGCAAGACCCTCTCCTTCTCCACTACCAACACTCCCTCTACGGGCTGCACCACTGCCAGCGATGCCTCCCTGCTGTCCTCCATCCTGGACCAGTCCAGCCTCCGCCAGCGATCCACCACCACTACTACCACAGACGGCTACTGGGGTCAGTCCAAGAGGAAAGGGCAGGGCATGGGTCATACGATCAGAGGAAGGGTTACGTTTGATAGAGAGGATACATTAGCTCTATTCTGGTCCCAGACCTGTACGGTATGTGCATTAGCCAACTCCTCCGACTATCGTTGGCTTGACATGACAGGTATCGTCAGACAGTCTAATGGCTAAAGCACAGGTCTAGGACCAGTCAACCGCAATAGAATATAAGAGGTAAAACTAGGACTGTAGCAGTTTAAGATAACTAGCTAGCATGCTAATTTGAATTACTGCAGTTTGTTGTTTGTGTGTCTATCTGATATGTAAGGCAGGACTGATGAATGGTTTGTGGGAATACCAGGGGAGAGACGGGGCAAGCTGATTGTATAATCTCTCCATTTAATCCCTTTGATGTGGTTTTACAGAGATTAGCTGTGTTATTACCCGTGTGACCCAATACAATTAATGAATCAGTATTCAATGATCTCCCGCTGGCTTGGATGATTTGATAATGCTTTATTTCCTCTAGGTTCAGATCAGGATACCAATCTGAAAGGTGAGACTTCACCATTCATTCTAATGATATTTGTGAGCATTCACCCGGGTAGTGATCTTTTATTGCGCATCATCACAACACTTTTCCAGGAAGTAAACACAGGCTTGCTTTAAGGCTAGCTCTGATGTGCAAAATAATGATATTTGAGACCATATAAATGGACTGATGAGAAATATATGAAGAAATGGTTTTCTAGTCAGAGTTGTTCTTAAAAATGTTCCTCTTGTGTGTGTTTCCCCCAGGGAGGAGTTCAAGGACGGACCACAGCTCAACGGGTGCGAATGGCGGCGTCAACCCTGTAGCACAGCCACGCCATGGTCGCCAACGGTTACATCTGTAAAGACTGTTCCATACACTGAGAGGAAAGAAGCTCTCACCACATACCACAGGCTACTCCTCCTCTTCCTCGTCTCAGGCTGCCTCTGATGCAGCAGCTGCCGCCACCTTCTCCTCTTCCTCGTCTCAGGCTGCCTCTGCTGCAGCAGCTGCCTCCGCACTTTCATCCTCTTCCTCATCTCAGGCAGCCTCTGCTGCAGCAGCTGCTGCCGCCATCTCATCAGCCTCATCCTCCAGTTTATACTGCACGGTCAAGAGTCAGAGGAGCAAGACAGGTGAGAACCGTACCTAGTGTGCACACAACTGACTGGGGAGTGAAACAGGGTTGTGTTCATTAGGCACCAAACGGAAGAAAACAGACTGAAACATGGAGGCACAACCTGGACGCTCATTTCATTTTCTATTGCAAAACGCTTTCTGTTGCATTCCCTAATGAACATGACCCAGTGTTCCTCTCCTAGGAAAAAGGTAAACAGGAGGTTCTTTCTGTTTGATGGTTTATAAATCTGTGCATATCACACTGTTTCCTTAATTTATCAAATCTCTGAGTCCCGTTAGAAGACTAAAATGATCAGTCAACCAGCCATTTCTTGTGTGTTTCTCTGTTTCTGTTCGCTTGTTAGTGCTGACGCTACGTGGGTTTCCACTTAGGAGAAGGACCCATTTCTCCACCTTTTATATGCGTGGCTAAGTTAACTAACCTGCCGTCCTTTCTCTGTCTAGGTCTCCTGGTGTCAGTCTCTAACACATGTGTCCACTACAGCAGACGAGCCCTGGCCCCTATAGTGTCCCTGGTGACACTGCTCTTCCAGAATGTTCTGTGGCTGGGCACTAGGGCCAGGAGCCACTCAGGCAAAGGTATACGAGATGCTTACTACTGGAGTCTGTTCAGAGGGGCGCAACTTTACAAAATGTTCGCGTAGAAATGCATTATGTAGAACATATATGGTGCAGAATTGGGCATCATATCAGCTCTATTCATTGTATTTCTATCTGCAAATTTTACCTCACTGAATTCCCCCTTATACTACTTCCCTTCCCACCCATCTCTCTCTCCTTCTTTTTTTACTGTCTTTCATGGTTTGATTTATTCAAAGCTGTTCAACCTGATAGTCTCAAGGGACTGGTTAATCGTAATAGTGCTATAAAAATATATATTTTTAAGATTCAAAGGGATTTCCACTCCTGTCTCTTCCCAGTGTGACGTTGGAGGTGGAAATGGAATAGCCTGGTCCCAGATCTGTATGGGGCTTAACATTAGTCAGATGAGTTGTTTAAATGAAGCAAAAATACAAAATTATACTAGTCTGAGTAGTCGGCTAAATAAAGCAAAATACTGATCTGGTCCCAGGCTGGAAAGGGGACAGTGTTTTAACAGACAGATTGTCTGACCTGACCTTTGATGTGTGGTATGGTTGTGTCACTAGGTGTCCTGGCGTCCCTCTTAGACAGGGCCAGACGGGCTGTCTCCTCCAGCGCGTCCCGTGTCTCTTGGCTCTTTAAGCAGACCACTCTCCACAGGATGATGGGCTACAGGGCCAACGGCTACGAAGGCAAAGGTACCTGACCCACCGCCGACCTGAGGTCAGGAGGCATGGGTCAAAGGTCATCGATCATCAACGCTGACCAGTCCCCACCTCAGTGACCCTCTTTTTTCAGCCCTCTATTTCCACTGTCCGCCGACACGACTTTTCTTTCTCAAGCTCTTGGTCTTTGCATTTCTGTGTCTGTGAAAACCTATCTGTGAAGGCTGGGCATAAGGTTAACTGTGCATGTATAGTAATGGTTTGGTGGATTATAATGTAGAGGAATGCTTCTCTCCACAGTATGTACAGATGCTGTTTTCTACTGTGTAGTTTCACCACAGATAACTCTATTTCAGTCTTCAGAGCCTCTCTCTCCAGCTCTGTCCATCTGAGCCTCTCTCTCCAGCTCTGTCCATCTACCTCTGTATAGTCGTGGCCAAAAGTTTTGAGAATGACACAAATATTAATTTTCACAAAACTGCTGCCTCAGTTTGTATGATGGCAATTTGCATATACTCCAGAATGTTATGAAGAGTGATCAGATGAATTGCAAAGTCCCTCTTTGCCATGCAAATGAACTAAATCCCCCAAAAACGTTTCCACCTCATTTCAGCCCTGCCACAAAAGGACCAGCTGACATCATGTCAGTGATTCTCTCGTTAACACAGGTGTGAGTGTTGACGAGGACAAGGTCGGAGATCACTCTGTCATGCTGATTGAGTTCGAATAACAGACTGGAAGCTTCAAAAGGAGGGTGGTGCTTGGAATCATTGTTCATCTTCTGTCAAGCATAGTTACCTGCAAGGAAACACGTGCCGTCATCATTGCTTTGCATAAAAAGGGCTTCACAGGCAAGGATATTGCTGACAAGTAAGACTGCACCTAAATCAACCATTTATCAGATCATCAAGAACTTCAAGGAGAGCGGTTCAATTGTTGTGAAGAAGGCTTCAAGGCCCCCAAGAAAGTCCAGCAAGCTCCAGGACCGTCTCCTAAAGTTGATTCAGCTGCGGGATCGGGGCACCACCAGTACAGAGCTTGCTCAGGAATGGCAGCAGGCAGGTGTGAGTGCATCTACACGCACAGTGAGGCAAAGACTTTTGGAAGATGGCCTGGTGTGAAGAAGGGCAGCAAAGAAGCCACTTCTCTCCAGGAAAAACATCAGGGACAGACTGATATTCTGCAAAAGGTAAAGGGATTGGACTGCTGAGGACTGGGGTAAAGTCATTTTCTCTGATGAATCCCCTTTCCGATTGTTTGGGGCATCCGGAGAAAAAGCTTGTCCGGAGAAGACAAGGTGAGCGCTACCATCAGCCCTGTGTCATGCCAACAGTAAAGCATCCTGAGACCAATCATGTGTGGGGTTGCTTCTCAGCCAAGGGAGTGGGCTCACTCACAATTTTGCCTAAGAACACAGCCATGAATAAAGAATGGTATCAACACATCCTCCGAGAGCAACTTCTCCCAACCATCCAGGAACAGTTTGATGACGAACAATGCCTTTTCCAGCATGATGGAGCACCTTGCCATAAGGCAAAAGTGATAACTAAGTGGCTCGGGGAACAAAACATAGATATTTTGGGTCCATGGCCAAGAAACTCCCCAGACCTTAATCCCATTGAGAACTTGTGGTCAATCCTCAAGAGGCGGGTGAACAAACAAAAACCCACACATTCTGACAAACTCCAAGCATTGATTATGCAAGAATGGGCTGCCATCAGTCAGGAAGTGGCCAAGAAGTTAATTGGCAGCATGCCAGGGTGGATTGCAGAGGTCTTGAAAAAGAAGGGTCAACACTGCAAATATTGACTCTTTGCATCAACTTCATGTAATTGTCAATAAAAGCCTTTGACACTTATGAAATGCTTGTAATTATATTTCACTATTCCATAGTAACATCTGACAAAAAATATCTAAAGACACTGAAGCAGCAAACTTTGTGGAAATTAATATTTGTGTCATTCTCAAAACTTTTGGCCACGACTGTATGCTCATCACTGAAACGGTCCTCCATACTTCTTCAGGAGACAGACAGAACTCCTGTACCACCTCACTTCACTGCATGTCACCTATCTTTGTTTTCTCCCTCTGTCTGTCTGTTTTCTCTCTTCATCCATCTCTGGTTTAATACAGGTCCTCTTGATTACTTCATAAACAAATGGTCTTCTTTCCACATTGGTTGGTTCCCTTGGTGACATGCAAATTTCCCTCTTACCTTCTCTTGTGTGTCGAAATATACAATGCGTCACACGCTCTTGATCGACACTCGCCTGCAGAATGAAAAGTTTTGGTATGTAAATATGATTATTAATAGTTTGTTGTGTTGCAGCTCATTCTAGTTACTGTGGGAGCATGAATGTAAAAGACCACGTGATGGGAGACGGACACCAACACTTTTTGAATGGCTCGTTGTGTAAGTAGTCAACACGCTCACACACACACATACACCCATGTTCATGGGCACACACAAACACAAATTCCCTCTCAAGTGCTCTATACGTGCCAGGGGGCCACTTTGTCACCCTGATTGACCCAGAGTTAATTCTATGTGTGACCTATTTCCAGATCAGTGCACAGGGGTTATGTGAAACACTAGGGCCAGTGGTCAGCCGGTCACACCTCTTTCACCAGTCAGTGACTGTACTCTGGCTACTGGTCTCCCTAGTCAGTTACAGCAGCTGTTTGTGTGTTTCCATATAAGCACTGAGAAGTTTTTTTAAAGATTGTTTTGAAAAGGCCGAAACACATAAAGATCCATCAGATGTGTCTCTGTGAATGTTTCACTTCACTTTAAAGATTGTTTCACAGAAACTGGGAGAAGAAATAGCTAGTCCTTTAGTCCATATTCCATGATGTCTTATCTATCGTCTTCTTAAATGTCACTGGTGTCAGAGTCAGACAGAATGACATACGATCCTGACAATGCAGTTGAACAAAAGTCAAACAGAGAACAAAGGCCTGTTTGACAGAGAAGTTGCTAATCCAAACATCTGAAGAGGAGGCAGGAAGGGATGGGCTGTGTTACCAAAGAGAGAACCTGGAACGTTGCCTTTCTTTGTTGCACATGCGTACATCTCAGAAGATTGCTTTTTCATATTAACGTGCTTCCTGTGTTCTAAGTTTTGATCAACTACGCATTTTGATTGCAATAAAGACAACCTGGACCGCAACCAGAGATTGACAGACAGACAGACAGTTCTCTGTCAACTGTGTTGCAGCTCTTACACTGTGGACATTTCACTCATTCAAAAGCATTTTTTCTATGGTTGGTAGTTTTTATAATATTGGATTTTCCTTTTCTTCATTTTTTTACATTCCAAAAAAAACTAAACATTTAAACAAAAATGTATAGACATACAAACAATGACTACATCTCATCTGCCCAGACATGCATGCTCACACTCCCATCCCTAGTACCTGAATTATTGTTTGCAACTCGGTCTTAAATTGTACCAATTCGTACCATGCTATTTCAATAATACATCATTAGATTTTTCCATTGTGTCAATGATGGCAGATTGATCGATTTCCAAGTTTTTAGTATCTGTTTTTTCAAAATGATTGATGAGAAGAGAATCGTCCAGCCCATTGGGTATCTCACTACACCCCCACATGACTATCTTGAACTATGCAGACAGATGGATTACATCTATTACGTTGTAATACTTCTGATAGACAACTCTCTAGCTCCGCCCATAACTTCCCAACGTTGTAGCAGTCTCAGAAAGCAAGGATCATGGAGTTATTATTAGTTTTACACTTGAGACATGACTTCGCTGTTGTGCTGTAGAATTTCAGAGTTTTTCTCTTGTATAATAAATTCTAAACATTACTTTATACTGGATTAAGCGTACATTTTTGTTAACTGTAATTTCGTTAGTTATGCTCCAACTGTCCTTGCCTTTAGTTTTCCAAGTGGGACAGTTTATCGATGAATTCTGAAAAGCTGTCCAAGGATTATTCCATAAGGCCCTGTTTCTAGGGAGTGATATTGGTTGTTTTGGTAAAATACGTTTCATTTTCTTCCATATTGTTTTAGTGTTCTTAACTATGACGTTGTTAATGTTCTTAGCTTCATCCTTTGAAAATAGACACGTCAAAATATTCTGGGGATGAGCGTGTGCATCTTCAGTATGTACCCATTGTTCCTCTTTAGTGTATTTAACTATATGTCACAAGTAAAAGCCTTGGGTAGTGAGTTGATACAATTACAAGTCTGGAAGGTTAAACCACCCTCTGACTTAGGAAGATGGAAAACTTTCCTTTGTATTCTATTCATTTTATTTGAATGCTTTTACATTTCATACATTATTTAGAACTTTTATTTGTCTTCTGATTTGTTAAGTTCTATACATTTTTTGCTTCTCAGTTGCGTTGATGTTTATTGCATTTAATTTTACATCATTTTTCATTCATTTGTGTTTTGTTTTTTTTTCGTCCTTATCTGCCATCCATCCATCATGTGGTCTGCCATCCATCCATCATGTGGTCTGCCATCCATCCGTCATGTGGTCTGCCTCAGGTGACGACTGTAAAGGGAAGCAGCACCTGGAGACCAACACACTGGTCCACAGTCACACACAGACCTCCAGAACTCACCGTCTACTGGGGGGTCTGTGGACCCTTATAGCTTACACAGGTTATAATCCCCTTCCTCCTCTCCCTGATTTCCTTATCCCTGGCTTCCTTACTGATCTAATACACATACAGGTTAACCCCCTTCCTCCTCTCCCTGGCTTCCTTACTGATCTAATACACATACAGGTTAACCCCCTTCCTCCTCCTCCTGGCTTCCTTACTGATCTAATACACATACAGGTTAACCCCCTTCCTCCTCTCCCTGGCTTCCTTACTGATCTAATACACATACAGGTTAACCCCCTTCCTCCTCCTCCTGGCTTCCTTACTGATCTAATACACATACAGGTTAACCCCCTTCCTCCTCCTCCTGGCTTCCTTACTGATATAATACACATACAGGTTAACCCCCTTCCTCCTCTCCCTGGCTTCCTTACTGATCTAGTACACATACAGGTTAACCCCCATCCTCCTCTCCCTGGCTTCCTTCCTTACTGACCTAATACACATACATCAGAGTTGTATTGATCGGTCCAAACCGTAGCAAAACGTTCTGCAACAGAAACCAAAAACAAGCATTTCTTATTGAACAAGTTCAGGTAGTCCTTCCCTGACTCAGTCCGTTTGATTCTGTTTGGTGCCTAATGAATACGACCCTTGCTTTATAAACCTTGTGCACATAGACTTTTCATAGGAGTCTCTCATTGACATCAATGCAAATTATATACAAACTGTGGGTGTGGGGAAATACAATTCCCTTCCTTCCACTACTGGTCTAGGACCTGTTTTGTTGCACTGCAGATAGTGTCTGAGGTCAGGACTAGGCTCCATAGAGCTGATCTAAAATCAGTTGTGAACTGAAGCCTTGTCCTAATGCCCAGCATTTGTTATTACCATGTCATTAGCACTCTATTTACTGAATTGAATCACTATGATTTCTTCGGTTTTTTACCTTTATTATTTACAGGTTAGTCTTATTGACATTGAGATAAAAATATATATTTTTTTAAGAGAGACCTGGGCAAAATAGCAGCACATAAAGTTTCATACAAAGACCCTTTTCTAATGAAAGCTCCAACGTTGTGTGTTTGTTCTGACCTTCCAGGCTACTGTCTGCTCCAGCCAGGTTACTATGTAGTGAGGGCAGGCCTGGCGCTGGGGTCAGCAGTGGGGTCAGCAGTACGGTCAGTGGCTCAGAGACTCCTGTCGGTGCTGTGGCTAGTCCTGGGAGCTCCAGGTTAGTTACCCTGTGTTGCATCCATCCTCTCTTCATCATCAGTATTTAGTTGTTTAATCAGTTGCTCTTTCTTATCATACACGCTACGTTACAGTAACGATACCCCCCCCCAGGTAAAGCAGCCAGACGGTTGTTGTGGTGTCTGGGGACAGGCTGGTACCAGCTGGTGTCTCTCATGTCTCTGTTCAACGTCTTCTTCCTGACCCGGTGAGAGCCTCTGTTACTGTATCCAACTCATGTGACTTTTGCCTGTGTAGTTCTCAGAAAGATCCATTTGTAGATTATTTTTATTGACCTACTATTGTTCTTTGTTATCAAAGGTTGAAGATTTAACTGTGGCTGTAACTTTTGATTGATGTGATTGACAGCAGAGACATTTCAGATATCTGGGGCAAACCGTAGTAAAACAGCCAAATGTTTAGCAATGGAAAATTACAGGTTTTTGTCATTGGACAAGTTTACATTGTACCTTCCTGTTTGTGTCTGAGACCCAGTTATCATTGTGCATGTTTGATAAATATGTATGACTGTTCTTATGCAGGCTCTGTCTAACACGATAAATCTTAATTAGATTGAATTATATTTTGGTTATATTTAGGCATCTGTCATTTCTTCAGATGAAATAAAATAATGAAAACAAAGGGTCATGATAGATGGGTTCTGTCAATTAGAAGCACATGACAGATATGATGATTGAATTATTTAGTCAAGACTTTTAAATATTACATTTTGATTCAATTATTTCTCTCATCTGAGGAAGGAAAGGTTACAGTATCTTATCAGGTTATGTTTGACGGTGTGTGTGTGTGCGTGTCTCAGGTGTGTTTTGCTCACTGCTCTGTGTGTGTGTCTTTCAGGTGCCTGCCCAGAATGTGGAAGCTCCTCCTCTTCCTCCTTCCCCTCCTGCTACTTCTGTGTGAGTCACCTGACGTAACCTACTTCACACACAAATACGCCAATCTGTCAGCTGTGTAGCACCAGAGCTGTTAACCAGCCCCCCAGCGCTTACTCCAAATCCAGCCCCAGATCTAGGTCACTCTTACTGGGCACACAGCTACAGAACCAGCCCTTCTGTGGAACAACACTTTTACACACTGTACTTTCTACACTAACAGTCTACACAGAAAAGCACTGACTTGCATTCATAAACCCACAAGCTACTATCAAATCCCCAAATTCATGCATAAACACAAAAAATGTAAAACAATAGAAACCTAAGAAACAACAGGTGCTATACCAATAAAGCTTTCACTGCATTTGTAGTAAAGACAAGCAGGTTGTTGCATACTGTAGTTCCTGTTGATTCATTTCCCTGTTTCTCTCCTCTCAGGGTTGTGGTTCTGGGGTCCGTCCAGTTTCCTCTCCTACCTTCCAGCCATAAACCTGACAGAGTGGCGCTCCAGAGTGGTGTCCCCCTTCACCCTCTCATCGTTTATCCTGACCCCTGCCCTTGTTTCCACCCCCGCCACACCACTGGAGCAGATCCCCCCAGCATCCCCCGGCCCACAGGCACAGGTAAGAGAGGAGCTCGCCTGAGAAGCCTGAGGTCGTCTCTCAATTGGTGTCTGTATTGTGCGAATATGGTTCTTCATGAAATACATCTGCCTCATGAATGTTGGACTAAAACAAGCTTTCTTGTTCTCTCTCTAACCTCTCACTATACTTCTGTGTCCCTCCTTTGTTTCTGTCTATCCCGTATCTCCCTCTACAGCCAGTCGTTCCCCCCATAGTCACCGTGGACACAGAGGGCCTGGAGCGTCTGGAGCGGGTAGAGCATGGTCTGACCCTGCTGTGGGAGCGGGTGGAGCAGGGGGACCAGAGGCAGGAGCAGCATCACGGGGACACCCTGGCCCAGTACACCCTCCTGAGGGAGCAGCTGGACAGCCAGACGGACAGGGACAGCCTGGGTCTCTGGGTCTCTGGCTTGCTGGAGCACAGGATCACCCTGCTGAGAGGAGAGTTGGAGCAGCAGGAGGCCTCACACAGGGCACAGGTAGGGATGTCTGTCAGGGGAGGGGAAAGGGACTGGGGCCGGACACCAAAGATGTTGATAAGACTGGGACTTGGTGTTAGGAATGGGGTTGGGACTTGGTGGCAGGAATGAGGTTGGGATTTGGTGGCAGGAATGAGGTTGCGGTTTGGTGGCAGGAATGAGGTTGGGGTTTGGTGGCAGGAATGGGGTTGGGGTTTGGTGGCAGGAATGGGGTTGGGGCTTGGTGGCAGGAATGGGGTTGGGGCTTGGTGGCAGGAATGGGGTTGGGGCTTGGTGGCAGGAATGGGGTTGGGGCTTGGTGGCAGGAATGGGGTTGGGGCTTGGTGGCAGGAATGGGGTTGGGGCTTGGTGGCAGGAATGGGGTTGGGGCTTGGTGGCAGGAATGGGGTTGGGGCTTGGTGGCAGGGCTGATCAGAGGGTTGAGCTTCAACATTTTAATTGATAACTATGTACAGATCTGTGGTTTTTATGTAGGGTCAGATGTCAGTCCGTTTTGCTTCGTCAGCATTCCATACTGACCCCCTATTCCTTATTACTGAGTTCCTTACTCTTTACTTCTGGGTGACCTTCTCCTCTCTCCCTCTCTTTCTCCCTCTCTCCTCCCACTCTCCTGGGCAGACTGAAGAGCAGAGGGTTCAGCAGCAGAGTCAGGAGACACGGCTGGCTGAGCTGGAGGGGCTGCTGCAGGTCCTCGCTACTAAAACTGAGGTAACGTCTATTACTGAGAAATACACACAATACCCCATTACCTACATATCCCAATACATACAGGAACAGACAGGTCCTGGCAGTTGAGACTGAGGAATTGGTCTATGGGAAATGCACACCAGACTGAATTTAACCCTGTGAGATCAAATGAATCCATCCAGGAGCATACGTTACCTCCACAGCTCATCTGAACACACACCATTAGATCTTAGCAGGCTAACAGCTAAACTTGAGGTGCAATCTCACAAGCTTATTACTGACTGACACTTACAAGACCCACGCATCACATTACCCACCCATAGGAACACGAACAGGAACATACCGGTTCTGGCAGCTCATCTGAATAAGCACCAGTCCATACATACATCATCTCAGGTAGTTCATTTGAATACATACAGTATGACACACACTCATACAAGTCTAGTCATCTGATACACAGGAGTCAGCATGTCCCTGTCCTTTTAGGTTAATTGTGATGACATATAATGCCCGTGCTGAAAGTGTTCATGTCAACACATGCTGTATTGTAGCTTATTGGCCATTCATTTATATTACTGTACTTTACATTTTAATTTATATTACTGTACACTTTAATGATGTTGTATTTCAGGCGGTGCAACAGAAACGGGAACAGCGGAAGGAGGAGACAGAGGAGACAGCCACACCAGCCCCTGCCTCTGTCAGGTAGGTTCACGGTCACTGGCCTAACGTCCATAGATGATATAGTGCAGAACTTGTCTACGGTTTACACCTGCACTCCATTTCATGGGGAAAGAAACTCTTGCACACTGATTCTCTTCATTTGCCCCACAATGTTTTAATGTCTTATGACTGAAACATTGGTCTAAGTGGTCCATTATTAGATCAAACAATAGAGCCAGTGTATTGGAGTTAGTTTATTTTAACAGCATGCAACCTTTTATATTTTTAAAGTGTGGAGCCAAGTCCAGGGTTCCAAAATTTGTGTCAGTTTCTCAAAACTGGTTTACCAGAAATGCTGGTTAGAAGATTCCTGGAATCAGGAGGTAATAAGCCAGACATCAGGGGATCTTCCAAACTGGATTTCTGGGAAATGGGGGATTTTGGGGAAATGTTTCAAACCTAAGCAAGTGTAACAGAGACACTTCTCTCTCGCTTTCCCTCTTTATCTCTCTCGCTTTCCCCCTTTATCTCTCTCGCTTTCCCCCTTTATCCCCTTCGCTTTCTCTTTTCTCCGCCTCAGTGTGGGTGTGGACCAGGAGGCCCATGCTGCTTTGCTGGCGGAGGTGCAGAGGCTGGAGGGGGAGCTGGGTCGGATCAGGGGCGACCTGCAGGGGGTGATGGGATGTCAGGGGAAATGTGAGCAGCTGAACACAATCCAGGAAACGGTGAGTATGAGAGACAACTGTCTGTTTACCGCTTTTAGTGTTTACTGTACCTTGCTCTGATATAGCTCACTCTTTATTATAGTAGTTGTACATTACCTTTGCAATATAATGGCATTCTTCCAAATGACAGCCTGTACTGTGCTGTTACTGAACTGAACTTCTACATGATGGTATATGTATTCTGCAGTTACAGCCCCTCACACATGATCTGTCTCACCTCTCCCTCTCTCTCACCTCTCCCTCCCAGGTGTCTACCCAGGTGTCCGCCCAGGTGAGGCGGGAGCTGCGGGCCCTGTTCTACGGCTCTGTCGACCAGACCCACCAGGGAGAACCAGACATCCCCGAGGGTCTCCTCCAGTGGCTATCGTCGCGCTACGTGAACGGGGCCGACCTGCAGGCCCTCCTGACCAACCTGGAGCTCAGCATCCTGAGGAACGTGTCGCTGCAGCTGGAGCAGAGCAGGGCCGAGGCCCGGACGGAGGCTGAGGCCAGGGCTGCAGTCATCACCACCCAGACCCAGGCTATTACACAGAGTGTCCAACACACGGCCGTGGGCGGGGGACTGTCTGAGGAGGTAGACTACACACTCCACTATAGTGACTCTTTGTTGTCGTTAACCCAGTGCTACTCACTGTCATCAGAGGAACGGCTTCATTATCACCATTTATTTTATGAAGATGGACCGGTGTCCTGGACCCAGATTCTCCATAGAGCATGCTTTTGACTTCATGGCCCGCATCCACAAAGTGTCTCAGGGTAGGAGTGCTGATCTAGGATCTGACCATATAACCTTATTCATTATGATCTAAAAGGCTAAACTGATCTTGGATCATTCAGCACTACTACTCTGAGATGCTTTGTGAATAGTGGACCAGGAGTAGGTTTAATTTGGGTCTTGGAAACCACCTCCTTCCTATATGATGTACTTTCACTATATGATGACTGTTACTTTAAGTGGTCATGATTGTCAATGAGACTAGGAGTCATTGTGTGTGGAGGTGCATGGCAGAGTCTCTGCAAAAGGTATCTAACCATACACACATCCTAACCCCCCGTCCCTGCCTCTGCCTCTCTCCCCTAGCAAGTGCAGCTGATCGTCCAGAATGCCCTGAAACTCTACTCCCAGGATAGGACGGGCCTAGTGGACTACGCCCTGGAGTCTGGAGGTAAAGAGAGACCTCTCACTCTGTTTACATGAACAGAACCACCCTGTGGGTTAGAGCCAGCCTGCTGACATGTCCATGAACAGAACCACCCTGTGGTTCAGAACCATCCTGTGGGTTAGAGCCAGCTCCATGATGGTGGTTTATAATGGAAGGATTATCCTAGCCATTAGCCTAGTGTTACATAACTATACAGCAGCCAGCACTGAGGGTTTGTCCCAAATGGCACCCTATTCCCTATATAGTGCCCTACTATGAAGGTAATAGGGTGCCTATGGTGTCCTACTTTTGACCAGGACAAAAGTTGTGCACTATAAAGGGAATAGGGTGCCAGGTCAAAAGTAGTGTACTAAGGGAATAGTGTGCCATTTCAGTATGAATGGTACTGGTATAACAGTAGTGAAGAGGGTAGTATGGCTTTAGAGGCCAAAGCTCAGGTAGTCTGGCTCCATGGACAATAAGCCTGTTTGTCATACTAATGGCCTGTGTGGATTGGACAGGCACAGAGGGCTCCATTAGATACACCACACATCAGATTAGTGGCCAGATGAACTGAGTGGTCTGTGACGTTTGTCTGTGTGGATTCTATTTTGATGTGTGTGTTAGTATGGAATCATGTTATTGTATGTTGTGTGTTTTTAGTTGCATTATACCTGTGTGTGGTCAGATGTCTTTTCAATACAGTTTCCTCACCACAGAGTTGTGGTTCAGGCATTAGGATTTCTGACTCATACATTTTGACCTACGATTGAATAACAATGTCTTTCTTGCTCCCATTCTTTCATTCGTTGATCGATTGATTGGTTGATTAAATAAAGATCCACTTTTTCCCAGAAGATAACACTCATAAACCTTAAGACATGTATTTCCAATGTGGTCTTCCTGCGTAGAAATAGAAAGGAATCTATTGTGGTCTTCCTGCGTAGAAATAGAAAGGACTCTATTGTGGTCTTCCTGCGTAGAAATAGAAAGGACTCTATTGTGGTCTTCCTGCGTAGAAATAGAAAGGACTCTATTGTGGTCTTCCTGCGTAGAAATAGAAAGGACTCTATTGTGGTCTTCCTGCGTAGAAATAGAAAGGACTCTATTGTGGTCTTCCTGCGTAGAAATAGAAAGGAATCTATTGTGGTCTTCCTGCGTAGAAATAGAAAGGACTCTAATGTGGTCTTCCTGCGTAGAAATAGAAAGGACTCTAATGTGGTCTTCCTGCGTAGAAATAGAAAGGAATCTATTGTGGTTGAACTGTGGTAATGATGTAACGTGGTCATGTGTCTGTGCGGTCAGGCGGTAGCATCCTAAGCACGCGCTGCTCGGAGACGTACGAGACAAAGACGGCCCTCATGAGTCTGTTCAGCGTGCCCCTCTGGTACTTCTCCCAGTCACCCCGTGTCGCCATCCAGGTGAGCTCTCCAATTCAAACATTCAGAAGCTTTATTGTTCCGGTCACAAACGCAGTGTACAAATAAAAACACATTCCAACAATAGCTGCAATCCAGGAATAGCTGCTAAGCTGTTTAGAAGACACTGATTCAATAAAGTTATTCCAGAAAGAAGCTGTCGTTTTCAACACCACCAGGGGACATTGTTTCCTCTTTATCAGTGTTTTTATTTGTAGATAATGGTAAATGTTGAAAATTATTTCAACAATTACATTATTAGTCTTGTAAATTTTAACAGGACAGGGATTATCTTGTGGATACTGATTAGAAGACGTTTATCAGTGACTGTAACATGACTCTAACATTACCATCTCTTCCTCCCTCCGCCCATTGCCCTTTCCCCCAACTCGCCTTCCTTCCCTCAGCCTGATATGTATCCAGGGAACTGCTGGGCGTTTAAAGGTTCTCATGGTTACCTGGTCATCCGGTTGTCCCTGAGGATCCTCCCCACAGCCTTCTGTCTGGAGCACATCCCCAAGGCCCTGTCCCCTACCGGCAACATCACCAGCGCCCCGCGCAACTTCACTGTCTACGTAATACTCTCACACACACACACACGTACTGACAATATCAGCAACTACACTGTCTACGTAAGACACACACGTACTGGAAGTATCAGCAACTACATGGTGTGCCTTCTGTTGGTCATGTGCGATCTATGGTCTCAGCCTCGGTCTCCTGCCTGACATCACTGACTGGTTTCTGTGTGTTTTCAGGGTCTGGATGATGAGTATCAGGAGGAGGGAAAGCTGTTGGGTCAATACACCTACCAGGAGGACGGAGACTCAATGCAGAACTTCCCTGTCATGGTAAACACAAGAAATTACATCAATTTATACACACTCATGTGCATACGCCAACAAACACACACAAAAAACCTCTCACCATCCTGCATACTATATACCTCTCTGGCTCTTTTTTTACTTTGTCAAAAATCTTTTCTTTTAAATCTGATACTTTGAGATTCAATACTTATCACTCCTTACTATGTCTCTTCCTTCCATCCAGGAGAAGAACGAAAGGGCCTTCCAGATCATCGAGGTGCGGGTGCTGACCAACTGGGGTCACCCCGAGTACACCTGCCTCTACCGCTTCAGAGTCCACGGAGAACCACGCATCCAGTGAGGGAGGATGGCGGCCATTTGACCTGCCAGTCAACAGAGAAATGCATATCATCCTATCTGTATATAGTACTGGACATATTGTTCTAAATGGAGGGGGCTGGGAAAAACCGAGACTTATATAGACGAGTGACTTCAGAAGTGTGGGGATGGGTGTTTGATTTATGCTAGAATGTGTCCAAGGGGGGGTTTTGTTTTACTCGGTATTGAAATGGTGAAAGAATGAACTGTAATGAAATGTCAGGGAATGTGAAAGAGAAAAGAAGAGTGAAGGTAGAAGAAGCTCGGTCCCAGTCCCTCCTCCTTAAACCTGCTCTTGCACTGAATTAGCCCTCCAGGTCAAAACCCTTTGGTTTTTGGAGGAGTGTTTTCCTCTGCCGCTCTCACACAACCACAGGAGTCTGTGACCTCGAGATGGAAACGGACTACACACATCTTTTTTTATTTCCTTACACATCCTATCTGATTTGGTTGTTGTTTTAATCAGGTGTTACTTTTTGAATTGGATGTTTCTTTGGAGACCCCTTGTGGATTCTGATGGAGTTTCAGGATCAAAGCCACAGAACTGGATCAAAGCCACAGAACTGGGCCTAAATGACGTTTATATAGGCCTCACACACACTGGGCCTACATGACACTGTATAGGCCACAATTCTCTTGATACAAAGCTACTGCTCTCTGCTGCTGTTGGTTGGTCAGTCTGCAGGGCCAGCTAACGTGGTCAGTGGACACTCGCCAGACACAGACCGGACTGCTACCGTTCTTTGGACTCAACAACACTACCGTTCGCCATGATTTTATGCATCCACACACACAGCCATCAAAACTACGCTCTATCTCTCTCCTATAGAAAATGTTACACACATGGACAGACTTTTAATGAGTTGATACATGTGTATCTCAAGTTAAGATTTGGTCTTGAAGCTCTGTGGAGTCCAGACTGGAGTGTTAATGAGAGTGAGACTGACAGCCAATGGTTTGGCTTCTTCTAGTGCAGCGAGCCAATGGTTTGGCTGCTCCTTGCACAGTCATTATAACGTCCTCTACTAGAGCTTCTACTCTGGAAAAGGGGATCCTTGGGATGTCCCAACGCTGACATCATCCCATTGAAGTTCAGGTTAGGGTTAGGATAGAGGTTAGAGTTTAGGGTAGGGCCATCCCAAGGATCCCGGATAGCGCATAATCCCTTCTACTCCCTGCAGGAATGTAATCTGTATATTTCATTGTTAATAGTTGGTCCTTTTTTAAGAATTAGATTTTATCAGTGTTGCTTTATGAAAAAAGGGTACACCTTGTCAATATTTCTATAATTTGTATTACCCATTGTAAGTGTAATTATGTTTGACTTTTACCATTTTTAGTTGAGAATAATGACAAATGATGCCTGTAAATGCAATGTGTGTTGCACAAGTCCTCACAATTTGTGGAGAAAACTAGATGGGGTCTAGATGGGGTCTAGATGGGGTAGCTATAAATGAGTTGTGTGTGGACCAGAAAGTCTAAATGTACAAAAAAATGATTTCATGATCCTATTTATTTTTAAGATAATTAGTTACTGCAAGATAGGACTGCATTGTATTTTTATCAAAAAGCTTTTCAGTGCATTTTGGAAACATCTTGGGACAGTACAGATTTTGTTTTTCACTTGTTTTTAAATGTTTTTTGTTGTTTTTTTGTTGCTGCTGTCATCCTGAGATAGCTAAACCGCATTTTAGAATATATTCCTAAAGAATTACATTTTGAGAGCTTTTGATGCATGTGATATTTTACCTAATAAAGACTATTGTTTTTTTATTTAAAAGCTGCTTTAGTTGTGGTCACATCTGGGTGAATAGTGGTGGTGACTGCATTATTTGGGGTCACATCTGGGGGGGTTGTGGTTTTGGAATGGCAGCAGGGAGAGGATGAGCGCAAATGTACCATTTAGATTACAGGTGTCAAACTCATCCCATGGAGGGCTGACTGTCTGCAGTTTTTCCGCTCCTCCCTTATACTTGATTGATGAGTTAAGCTTCCTAATTACTAATGAACTCCCCTCACTTCGTTGTCTAGGGCTTAATTGAAAGGAATAAACAAAAACCTGCAAACAGTAGGCCCTCCATGGAATGAGTTTGACACCCCTGCATTAGATGGTGAATGCTCTTAGAATAAGAGATCACTATAGGACAGGGGTACACTCACCCTACGAGGTCCAGAGCCTGCTGTTTTCTGTTCTACCTTATCATTAATTGCACACACCTGGTGACCCAGGTCTAAATCAGTCCCTGATGAAAAAAAATGCAGAGGAACTGGCTTTGAGGTCCAGAGTTGAGTTTGAGGGCTTTTCTTCTGATCACAATTTTTGTGTGTATTATACGCTTATACACTCACCACATGAATCGTAATTCAAACTGCCTTTGATATAACCAAGTTATTATAAGCTTCATTGGTCAAAATACAGAGTAGTAGATCATACATAAGAATGAGGGAGCTTTATTAATGCCTCGGGCATGCCACGATTCGATCTGTTTAGGGTTGCAATTCGATTTGGAATCGGGCTGCCTCCCAGGCATGAGTCAGGTGCCCTGTTATGGCCGGCGGCAAAGTCGGCTCAAAACAAAAGTAATGTAACTAAGCACGTAGACTGATGAGTGGGAATTTGTTTTCACAAGCAAATTGATTGCTTTTGATAAAATGCTTTATCTGCTTTCCCAATGAAAACGAGTTAGAAAATTCAAACATGTATTTTATGGAAAATGTATGTTTCTGGACGATGCACGGTGCTGCCTGGTTGACAACATGACTGAGCGGCTCAGATTACTGTTTTGATTTGAGATGGCGCGCCTCCCTCCCCGCTTTTGCACGATGAATATTCAACCCGAGCCAACGTAATAAAACTCCCTCTTTGGTTCCGTCTGTCTGAGTCAGCTGTAGCTGCTGCCCTCCGGTGGCTGACGTGGGATATATTTTTTTAGGAACAGCCCCTGCTTGTTTGCTATTGGTTTCTTTTAAAGACTTGAGCAATTATACATATTGCTCAAAAACGGAAGTACGAACATACGTTGTCCTTGACAACCAGCAATGCGTTCTTAGCAACTGCCTCAGAATGGCAAAGATTATTGGTGCTAAGAAATCATTGTGGCAACAAGTCTGTGAAGGTAAGGTATGCTTCAGAGTTAATTGTAAATACCGGTATGCATGTTGTCGACTAAAATAGGCACAAATATTTCGTTTTCATTGTTGTGTGCAACCAGAATATGAGTCGGAGCAGCCCAGTCCACCCAGCGCTGCTTGGACAGACAGTGGTTCAGTGAGCACTCATGTCTCCCAGTACAGCGCCAGCAAGCACTCTCCTGTCTTCTATGGTCTCATGGCAGCTAAGGTAAGGCAGCCAAACATACCCTCGTAAAACTGACCATCCTACCGATCCTCGACTTCGGTGATGTCATCTATAAAATAGCCTCCAACACTCTACTCAACAAACTGGATGCAGTCTATCACAGTGGCATCCGTTTTGCCACCAAAGACCCATGCACTACCCGCCATTGCGACCTGTACGCTCTCGTTGGTTGGCCCTCGCTTCATACTCGTCGCCAGACCCACTGGCTACAGGTTATCTACAAGTCTCTGCTAGGTAAAGCCCCGCTTTATTTCAGCTCACTCGTAGCAAGCGCTCCAGCAGGTATATCTCACTGGTCATCCCCAAAGTCAATTCCTCTTTGGTCGTCTTTCCTTCCAGTTCTCTGCTGCCAATGACTGGAACGAACTGCAAAAATCTCTGAAGCTCGAAACATTTATCTCCCTCACTACCTTTAAGTACCAGCTGTCAGAGCAGCTCACATATTACTGCACCTGTACATAGCCCATCTATAATTTAGCCCAAACAACTACCTCTTCCCCTACTGTATTTATTTATTTATTTTTGCTCCTTTGCACCCCATTATTTCTATTTCTACTTTGCACATTCTTCCACTGCAAATCTACCATTCCAGTGTTTTACTTGCTATATTGTATTTACTTCGCCACCATGGCCTTTTTTTTGCCTTTACCTCCCTTATCTCACCTCATTTGCTCACATTGTATATAGACTTATTTTTCTACTGTATTATTGACTGTATGTTTTGTTTATTCCATGTGTAACTGTGTTGTATGTGTCGAATTGCTATGCTTTATCTTGGCCAGGTCGCAGTTGCAAATGAGAACTTGTTCTCAACTAGCCTACCTGGTTAAATAAAGGTGGGGGGGAAAATAAAATAAAAATGCACTTCAGTAAATACAATTCATTTGTAAAAAGAAAACGATATGTTTGTCTACATGGTGCTGTGTGGCTTTCTAGGTTGCTGTGGATGATGACCCTGTGAAGCAGTTGACCCTCTTCTGAGCCACCCTGCCCTTGCTGGATACTCTGCCTTGGACAAACCTCCATCCTCCTGTCACAGACAGCCTCTGACCACACACCCTGCATCCACTGCCCAGCTCCATCAACGTGAGTTTCAAACTACTTAAAACTCTAGCTTCTTTGTATGTGCAAAACATATTATTGCCTCTGCCAAGAGGTGTTGAAGTTTATGGCACAGGAAGTAGGTTAGTGTCCTGTAGCCTCAGTGTTTCTGGTGCAAGACCCGATACTGCTTTCCCCCCTCAATCGCTACACATAATCTATGCTTTTATCAGGAACAATACTTTCCTGTTTAATTAGCTCTCTAAGCACAGTAGAGGATAACAATGTTTCAAGTCTGTCTCGATTTTACTCCCCAATAATAGTACCATAACAGTGTTTTAGGCTACATTGGAGTGAAATGTTCCCTTGCATGGCAGAAAGGCCACTCTTACCCCACTTGTTAATCCATTCCCATGTCTGCCCCAGGCCCAATCACCCAGTTCCTGGAGGGGTCCGTGTTCCCAGTGCTACTGCCTGGACTGGAGGCCATGCTGAGAGAGGCCCAGAGACAACACTGCCTGGAGGTACTGGCACTAGGCCTATATCACACAATAACACTAACATGATATAATGGCAATTTACTAGATATCAATGTGGCCCTGCAGAACACTACAGACCACCAAACTACAATACACTACAGTATTTTAATAGTTTGCTTCCCCTGACTGTACTACATAAACAACTTTGAATTATAGAGTGACATGATGTATGATAACCTCTTCTGAAATATTGTCTCTAACATGTGATGAATCCCGACACCCAAAACTAGTACTAGGACTTATTTAATCCGACTTCAAGCACTGATGATACTATGATAATGATGATTATACTTCTGTAGAGCTCTGCAGATTATTACACAACAGTAACACTGTGATCCTTTTACTGTTTAAGAGGAAAAGAACAGCATTCAACGCTTGTGACTTCCTAACTGAGTGGCTGTACAAGTAAGACTGCCTGCATGCCCCCTTTGCTCTCTTCCATTCTCAGTTGATTTAGTACAAATCTTTGACAATGTCTCTGAACTTTCTGCCACCTCTTTATCTTCTGAGTGCTAAGCCATTGCTTTTACCATTAAAAAAAAGGTCTGTCTCTAAAAATGGATTGGTGTTACGCAACTATGACTGTAGTTTGTCTTTGTGTGAAACTAAGCTTAATATTCTGTCTGCTACGGTCTGTTCCAAAGCCTTTTCTTCTCTCTCACTGCAGTCGGAACCCCCGCCGGCAGGGACAGGCCCCTGTGGACTTCCATGAGATCCCATTTGTCAAGGACTGGCTCAGAATACAGTGAGTTGCAGAAGACTTAATAAAGTGTATACGCAAACATAACACAGAGCAAGAAAGTCATCTCAGAAATCACACAGAATATGTATGCATGTACACACACACACAGTGACACAAACTTTCACCTTAGGCTGATGCTGCCCTTATGAACAGAGGTGACTCACACGCTGCCCCCTCCTCTCTCCATCTCCTCCTCTCTTCTCCCTCCCTCTCCCAGTCCCAGGCCTCCCATCCCTCTCTCCCTACTGCTGTCAGACCAGCAGGCTGCTGTTCTCATCCAGTCCTTCTGGCGGGGCTATACCGTGAGTGTTGTTGACAGTAACGTAAAGGTCACTGTTATTTTAGATGAGAAATAGTCTTGTACCATTTTAAAAGGTGTCAATGCACGGTGTGTAAAGGGTTAAATGCTCCACTGTCCCCTATTTTGCTGTGTGTTTGTTAGTGTGTAAGCGTGCATGCTTATGTGTGTTCTTTTACGTGCATGCATGTGTGTGTATTATTGTGTTCAGGCATGTGCATTTTCAGGAGCTGGCCAGTGACCCCATATGAAACAAATATATTGTGTAATCCCATTCTTTTCTGGCTACAGCGTGATTATGTCATCAGTGATGCACTGCCTAATTCCTTCCTGTGTGGGTGTCCTTGAGTGCTCTGTTCTGGATAAATATAGACACTAATTGCTGTAAGTCACTCTGGTTAAGAGCGTCTCATAATTTACAAAAAATGTAAACTCACACACACACACACACACATAGACACACTTCTAATCAGACAAGTCTCTGTCTCGTCTATCTACTAGACACTGTTGTTGTCTGTTTACGATGTAACCACAAATTACCCCTTTTTTACACACAAACACCAAAACAGATCTTTTTCTTCTCATCCCATCTCTGTGATGGCGTAGAAAAATCCAGTCAAAAATCTCATTGTCTGTGTAAATGATTAAGGATCGACGATGCCAGCTGTGGTTTAGATCTGTCATGTCCAAACAGGCTCTGCTCGAGTGGGCTTGAAGAAGCACTGGGGTGGGCAGAGCAGAGCATGCAGAGTGTGTCCGCGTGTCCCTGTGTCCTGTTCTGCCAGTGTGGCCAGAGGTAGGCAGTATTGGATCACTTGTGTTATCTCGCACTGTAATTGGTTGTAATTCCTCTCCTCAACAGGAGGTGGCGGTAGTGAGCCTGTCCTCTCATTGACTCCCTGTGTTTATCCTGCTCTGACTGAGGTGAGGTTCAATAGGGCGAGGGATAGCACAGCAGACTCTCCCCAATAGAAGTTTAGGGATGGAGTGGAGAGAGATGGCTTGGAAGGCTCTGCTAAAAGGCTTTTTGAGGGATGATTAGAGAGGGAGTGAAGGAGAGGAACACTGTTAGTGCTGTTTTAGGAACTTGGGCCAGCCCAGAACTGGGTCTGAGGCGCTTGCTGTTTGATGTACAGCTATGTTTGTGTCTGTGGATAATGGGGATCTGGGACTAGATCTTAACTAGGGCGTAGTGGTTAGCCCTCCCAACTCACATACAGTGCCTTCGGAAAGTATTCAGACCCCTTGACTTTTTCCACATTTTGTTACGTAACAGCCTTTTTCGAAAATCTACACACAATACCCCATAATGACAAAGCGAAAACAGGTTTTTAGTAAACATAAATACCTTAGTTACATAAGTATTCAGACTCTTTGCTATGAGACTCGAAATTTTCCATTGATCATCCTTGAGATGTTTCTACAACTTGATTGGAGTTCACTTGTAGTAAATTAAATTGATTGGACATGATTTGGAAAGGCACACACCTGTCTATATAAGGTCCCACAGTTGACAGTGCATGTCAGAGCAAAAACCAAGCCATGAGGTCGAAGGAATTGTCCATAGAGCTTCGAGACATGATTGTGTCAAGGCAGCATTGAAGGTCCCCAAGAACAGTGGCCTCCATCATTCTTAAATGGAAGAAGTTTGAAACCCCCAAGACTCTTCCTAGAGCTGGCCGTCCAGCCAAACTGAGCAATCGGGGGAGAAGGGCCTTGGTCAGGGAGGTGACCAAGAATTTGATGGTCACTGACAGAGCTCTAGAGTTCCTCTGTGGAGATGGGAGAACCTTCCAGAAGGACAACAATCTCTGCAGCCCTCCACCAATCAGGCCTTTATGGTAGAGTGGCCAGATGGAAGCCACTCCTCAGTGAAAGGCACATGACAGCCAGCTTGGAGTTTGTCAAAAGGCACCTAAAGACTCTCAGACGATGAGAAACAAGATTCTCTGGTCTGATGAAACCAAGATTGAACTCTTTGGCCTTAATGCCAAGCGTCACGTCTGGAGGAAACCTGGCACCATCCCTATGGTGAAGCATGGTGGTGGCAGCATCATGCTGTGGGGATGTTTTTCGGCTGCAGGGACTGGGAGACTAGTCAGGATTGAGGGAAAGATGAACAGAGCAAAGTACAGAGAGATTCTTGATGAAAACCTGCTCCAGAGCGCTCAGGACCTCAGACTGGGGCGAAGGTTCACCTTCCAACAGGACAACAACCCTAAGCACACTGCCAAGACGACGCAGGAGTGGCTTCGGGACAAGTCTCTGAATGTCCTTGAGTGGCCCAGCCGATCGAACTTCTCTGGAGAGACCTGAAAAATCTGTGTGAGCTTGAGATGTTTTGACAAAGCTGACAGAGCTTGAGAGGATCTGCACAGAAGAATGGGAGAAACTCCCCAAGTACAGGTATGCCTAGCTTGTAGCGTCATAACCAAGATAACTCAAGGCTGTAATCACTGCCTGTAAGGTGCTTCAACAAAGTATTGAGTATTTGAAATTTTAGTTTTTTATTTGTAATAAATTAACAAAAAATTCTAAAAACTTGTTTTTGCTTTGTCATTAAGGGGTATTAAGTGTAGATTGATGAGGGGGAAACCTGTCACGTAACAAAATGTGGAAAAAGTCAAGGGGTTTGAATACTTTCTGAATGCACTGTATACCCCTGGTGGCAGGGGGACTGAGCCCACTCTGCCACTTCAGTGTCTGAGACATTCTACTTTATGATACCCCCCTCTACACTTTCCCACTGTTCTTTCAATGAAATATATAAAATAGGGATTTGTCTGGAGGCTGTGCTGATGCTCTGCACAGTGCCATCATGCTTCAGAGGAGTGTGTGTGTGTGTGTGTGTGTGTGTGTGTGTGTGTGTGTGTGTGTGTGTGTGTGTGTGTGTGTGTGTGTGTGTGTGTGTGTGTGTGTGTGTGTGTGTGTGTGTGTGTGTGTGTGTGTGTGTGTGTGTGTGTGTGTGTGTGTGTGGCTCAGCGGGGTGGAAACAGTGTTTGTGAAGCTTTTCAGTAGACGTCAATACTATTTTCCTCTCGTTCTCACCTCTAGCCCTTTATCCATCATACTCATCCTAATCCTTCCTTCCTCTCTCATTCAATCCCCCTTACACCATACTCTCCTGTTCCTCCCCCTTCCTCTGACTATCTCTCTCTTCCTCTCTCATTCAGTCCCCCTTACACCATACTCTCCTGTTCCTCCCCCTTCCTCTGACTATCTCTCTCTTCCTCTCTCATTCAGTCCCCCTTACACCATACTCTCCTGTTCCTCCCCCTTCCTCTGACTATCTCTCTCTTCCTCTCTCATTCAGTCCCCCTTACACCATACTCTCCTGTTCCTCCCCCTTCCTCTGACTATCTCTCTCTTCCTCTCTCATTCAGTCCCCCTTACACCATACTCTCCTGTTCCCCCCTTCCTCTGACTATCTCTCTCTTCCTCTCTCATTCAGTCCCCCTTACACCATACTCTCCTGTTCCTCCCCCTTCCTCTGACTATCTCTCTCTTCCTCTCTCATTCAGTCCCCCTTACACCATACTCTCCTGTCCCCCCCCCCTTCCTCTGACTATCTCTCTCTTCCTCTCTCATTCAGTCCCCCTTACACCATACTCTCCTGTTCCTCCCCCCTCCTCTGACTATCTCTCTCTTCCTCTCTCATTCAGTCCCCCTTACACCATACTCTCCTGTTCCTCCCCCTTCCTCTGACTATCTCTCTCTTCCTCTCTCATTCAGTCCCCCTTACACCATACTCTCCTGTTCCCCCCTTCCTCTGACTATCTCTCTCTTCCTCTCTCATTCAGTCCCCCTTACACCATACTCTCCTGTTCCTCCCCCTTCCTCTGACTATCTCTCTCTTCCTCTCTCATTCAGTCCCCCTTACACCATACTCTCCTGTTCCTCCCCCCTTCCTCTGACTATATCTCTCTTTCTCTGCCTCATCCCTCTCTCTTACTATCTCTCTCTTTCTCTCTCTCTCACTCACTTGGCTGAGTTATGTAACCTGCCTGACGCAGCATTGACTGCAGAGAAGGGGTGTGCGGGTGCGTGTGTACGTGCATTTGTGTGTACCCCTCCCTCCCTCACCTCTTTCATTCACAATATGTGTAGTTGTTACCAAGGATGAACGTTCGGCATCAGAAACACACGTTGATGATGCCACATAGCAGCCAGTATATCACACAGCAGCCAGTATATCACACAGCAGCCAGTATATCACACAGCAGCCAGTATATCACACAGCAGCCAGTATATCAAAGAGCACCCAGTCAGACAATGTTCTTGTCTCTCTGAGCAGCACAGGGAGATGCTAGGCTGAACACTAGAAAGAGAGATGCTACGACACAACATGTTATGTAATATACTTAGCTAACACACCGTAGCCATAGCCCAGCTACCCATAATCCTCCATCCTTTAACTCCTGCTAGGCACAGTGCAGTACAGTACTGGAGGTACACATCAAAGTGTAAACTCCTCTTTTCACAGTCCCCAAATCCAGAATAAATTCAAGAAAGTGTACGGTATTATATAGAGCCATTATTGCATGGAAATCCGTTCCATCTCATATTGCTCAGATGAACAGCAAACCTGGTTTCAAAAAACAGATAAAGCAATACCTAACGACACAACGCCTCTCCCCTATTTGACCTAGATAGTTTGTGTGTATGTTATTGACATGTAGGCTATGTGTGCCTTTAAAACATGTTTGATGTAGTTCTGTCCTTGAGCTGTATTATCTAATGTTTCATGTTTAGTGTGGACCCCAGGAAGAATAGTTGCTGCTTTCGCAACAGCTAATGGGGATGTTCATCAGGCACCAAACAGAAGAAAAGGGACTGAAACAGGGATGGACTACCTGCACTCACCCAATAAGAAACGCTTGTTTTTCAACTTCCGTTTCAAAACGTTTTGCTATGGTTTGACCTAATGAATATGACCTTGCTCTAACCATCTGGAAGCCTTAGCCAGCAGATGCACTACATAAGCCCACAACAGAGATCAGTGGAGGCTGCTGAGGGGAGGACGGCTCATAATAATGTCTGGAATGGAGTCAATGGAATGGTATCAACCATATGGAAGCCATCTCCTCCCTTCAGCAGCCTCCACTGACAGAGATATACTACATAAACCCACCACAGAGATATACTACATAAGTCCACCACAGAAATATACTACGTAAGCCCACATCAGAGATGTACTACATAAACCCACCACAGAGATATCCTACATAAACCCACCACAGAGATATATTACATAAACCCACCACAGAGATATATTACATAAACCCACCACAGAGATGTACTACATAACCCACCACAGAGATATATTACATAAACCCACCACAGAGATGTACTACATAAACCCACCACAGAGATGTACTACATAAGCCCACTACAGAGATGTGTACATAAACCCACCACAGAGATATATTACATAAACCCACCACAGAGATGTACTACATAAGCCCACTACAGAGATGTGTACATAAACCCACCACAGAGATATATTACATAAACCCACCACAGAGATATACTACATAAGCCCACCACAGAGATGTGTACATAAACCCACCACAGACCACTTAAGGCATTGCAATGGTGAGTTAAACAGTATTGTGGCCAAAAGAGACCAGTAATAAATAGCTTTCCAATTAAACAGTCAATGGGGCTCAATAGTGTGGCCATGTAGAGAAAGAGAGGGCTTTTATGGTCATAGATAGACGCCTCTAGGGTGCTGCTCTGTTTAGCCTACCCCACTCTCAGAGATTTACAGGCATGGACTCAGTACCTAGCCCAGTCCAGCCCAGGACATCTCATAGCCCAGCACAGCAGAGCTTAGTCCTAGCCTACCCCATTCCAGTCCATAGTCAGTCTAGCCTATAGCCTAGCCTAGTAGCTTAGCTTTTTCTATCCTATAGCCTAGCCTACCAGAGTCCATAGTCAGTCTAGCCTATAGCCTAGCCTACCCCAGTCCATAGTCAGTCTAGCCTATAGCCTAGCCTACCCCAGTCCATAGTCAGTCTAGCCTATAGCCTAGCCTAGTAGTTTAGCTTTGTCTAGCCTATAGCCTAGCCTACCCCAGTCCATAGTCAGTCTAGCCTATAGCCTAGCCTAGTAGTTTAGCTTTGTCTAGCCTATAGCCTAGCCTACCCCAGTCCATAGTCAGTCTAGCCTATAGCCTAGCCTACCCCAGCCCATAGTCATCTACCTCTCTGTGTACTTAGACTGTGAGTAGCTAGGTACTGCTGTGCCCTATACTTACTTTGCCAGGGCTCTACAGTGCGACCATTTTACTCGCATATGCGCCTAAATATTTTGCTGTGCGACCTGGAATTTTAATTGAGGAGCACCAGTGTGCCTAGAAAAACATCACCCAGATGATAATTGTTGTAATGATAATGTACGGCAGCACCTGAGTGCCATGGAGAACACACTGAGCGCAGATTCATGACAAAGAAAACGGCTTGTTACATCAAATATTTTTTTATGTGCTCTTAACATTTTTTACTTGGCGCACACATGCTCCTTGTAAAAAGGGGCAGCATAGAGCCCTGTGTATGACTGTGGGGTGTAGGCTTGGGTGACCCCCAGTATTATCCCTGCATGCCCTGGCATGGCCTGGTAGTGGTGCCACCACTATCAGTGATACATTCACAGAACTGTGGGAACATAGAAATATAATCTGTAGAACAGACATCCCCATTCAAGTCAAGACTCCACACCTGTTCTAGCAAATACATGTCTATGTGAGGCAAGGCTGTTGGAGAGAGATTTTGCCCATAGAGAACTAGGTCTGTGATTCCAGATGAGTGATTGGAGGGATGTTAGTTGACTTGCATTAGACCAGTGAGCTAGTGAAAAGCTAATGGTAGGCAAGCCTTTATGAGGGGCGGACAATAAGAACACAAGGGCTGAGTTAGCCTGATAACCACAATGGACACTTCTCTAATCTGTGTCTACCCATCCCTCCCTTTAAATGGCAATCCAAAGGGAGTGATGTTGTCTGCTTGCAGTACACCCTATAGGCTTATAGTACACACTACATAGGGAATAGGGTGCTGTTTGAGACACAGCCAGTGATGCAGTGAGGAACCACAAGGCACTTAGATGAACCCTGTGTGGCCCCCAGGAAGTGCAGTACCCTGGGGCAGAGCGTGGTTCTTCCTCCTCTCCATCCACCCCTACATTCCTCCATGGCCCGGCTCTGCTGTAGATGAATCAAATAAAATAACATTTTATTTGTCACATGCAGCGAATACAACAGGTGTAGGTAGACCTTACCGTGAAATGCTTACTTACAAGCCCTTAACCAACAATGCAGTTCAAGAAGTAGGGTTCAGAAAATATTTGCTAAATAAACTAAAGTAAAAAATGTCATAAAAAGTAACACAATAAGATGACATAACAATAACGAGGCTATGTACAGGGGGTACCTGTACCGAGTCAATGTGGGGGGGTACAGATTAGTCAAGGTAATATGTACATGTAGGGAGGGGTAAAGTGACTATGCATAGATAACTGACTATGCATAGCAGCAGTGTAAAAACATATGTAACTAGTCCGGGTGGCCATTTGATGAATTGTTCAGCAGTCTTATGGCTTAGGGGTTGAAGCTGATCAGGAGCCTTTTGGACCTAGACTTGGTACTCTAGTACCACTTGCCATGCGGTAGCAGAGGAAACAGTCTATGACTTGGGTGACTGGAGTCTTTGACAATTCTTTGGGCTTTCCTCTGACACTGCCTATTATATAGGTCCTGGCTGGCAGGAAGCTTGGCCCCAGTGATGTATTGGGCCGTTTGCACTACCCTCTGTAGTGACTTACGGTTGGATGCCGAGCAGTTGTCCTACCAGGCAGTGATGCAACCGGTCAGGACACTCTCGATGGTGCAGCTGTATAACAATCTGGGGACCCATGCTAAATCTTTTCAGTCTCCTGAGGGGGAAAAGGCGTTGTCGTGCCCTCTTCACAACTGTCTTGGTGTGTTTGGACCATGATAGTTTGTTGGTGATGTGGACACCAAGGAACTTGAAACTCTCAACCCGTTGATGTTAATGGGGGCCTGTCCGGCCCGCCTTTTCCTGTAGTCCACGATCAGATCCTTTGTCTTGCTCACGTTGACGGAGAGGTTGTTGTCCTGGCACCACACTGCCAGTTCTCTGACCTCCTCCTTATAGGCTGTCTCATCGTTGTCAGTGATCAGGCCTACCACTGTCGTCGTCAGAAAACGTAATGATGGTGTTGGAGTCGTGCTTGGCCACATATTCGTGGGTCAACAGGGAGTACAGGAGGGGACTAAGCACGCAACCCTGAGGGGCCCCGGTGTTGAGGATCAGTGTGGCAGATGTGTTGTTACCTACCCTTAACACATGGGGGCGGCCCGTCAGGAAGTCCAGGATCCAGTTGCAGAGGGAGGTGTTTAGTCCCAGGGTTCTTAGCTTAGTGATGAGCTTTGTGGGCATTATGACCAGCCTTTCAAAGCACTTCATGACTACTGACGTGTATGCTACGGGGCGGTAGTCATTTAGGCAGGTTACCTTGGCATTCTTGGGCACAGGGACTATGGTGGTCTGCTGAAACATGTTGGTAGTACAGCCTGGGTCAGGGAGAGGTTGAACATGTCAGTGAAGACACTTGCCAGTTGGTGTGAGTACACGCCCTGGTAATCTGTCTGCCCCGTGGCCTTGTGAATGGTGACCTGTTTGAAGGTAGGCTACGGAAAGCATGATCACACAGTCGTCCGGAAACAGCTGGTGCTCTCATGCATGCTTCAGTGTTCAGGATGAAGTAAAGTCTCTGATCTCACTCTAACCCCCTTTCCTCTCCGCTTTATTCTTCTCCTCTCTTCTCCTCCCTTTTCTCCCACAGACTTGGACAAGAGCTCTGTCTCAGCTAGACCACCTGACAGAGAGAATGACACTTGGAATACGTGTGTGTGTGTGTGTGTGTGTGTGTGTGTGTGTGTGTGTGTGTGTGTGTGTGTGTGTGTGTGTGTGTGTGTGTGTGTGTGTGTGTGTGTGTGTGTGTGTGTGTGTGTGTGTGTGTGTGTGTGTGTGTGTGTGCATCTGTGTATCTTTGTGTCAGGTATTTATGTGGGTGTTTGTGTGTGTGCGCGTGTACGTGTGTGTGTGTGTGTGTGCGCACGTGTGTGTGTGAACAGGTTTTCTTGGGAAGACTTTGACTTGGAGCGAGGATGCCAGTGGGGATTAAGTTGCATGGGGTCTCACTGTGCTTTTGGTGCTTATGCTGTGTGTGTGTGTGCACGCTGTTTCACTCATTTATATAATCACGTTTGAAATGCCCATCCTTCACACATACCCAGGGTAGGGACAACTCATTCACGTGTTCAACTAAAATACACACAGACACACATACCCAGGGTAGGGACAACTCATTCACGTGTTCAACTAAAATACACACAGACACACACATACATCCTGACGTGCACACCAAAGTACACAATACACACATACTCAAAAGATTATTAGGAAAGGCGCACTAATGGTTTTTTGACACACAAAAACACTCATCCGTATGTAATGAAACAGACACGTGTACAGACAGACATGATGCAGTGCTAAACTGAATCCATGATGCACTTCAGCCATAACAAACCTCACCCTGGTTAACTAGCTATCTGCATTGATTTACACTCCCATCACCCATCCCCTTTCTTCCTCAAGTGCCATACTGACACACACACACGAACACGCACGCACGCATGCACACGTACGGACACAAACAACAGACTGCCCCCCTTCTGACACTCACCCCTCATTTCCATCTCTATGGTATCTCCCGTCAGCAGAGGGGGTTGTGCTGCGTTCTGACACCCACTGAATAAACCATGGCTCCCCCTCCCCTACCCCCCTCCACCCCAATGCCATGGTACGGCCTTACGTAACAGGCCCACTTTCACAGCCACACACTCCCATTTAGACTGCAGCTAGCTACGGCTAACCACTAACTAAGGCTATACTGGGGAGAGAGATGGAGGAGGGGAGAGACCGGGGGGAGGGGAGGCTGAGGAACAGGAGTGAGATGAAGGAATGGGAGCAAGGAGTGGGAGGGTGAGAGGAGGCAAAGAAGTAGAGAGAGGGGAGGGTAGAGAGAGTGAAAGGAGGGATGATGGGAGGAGGGGAGAGAGATGTAAAAGGGACACACTGGGGAGAGGGAGATAGAAATGGGAGCAAGGGGGAAGGGTGAAATGCGGGAGGGAGAGGCAAGAAGTGAGGTGGAGAAGAGAGAGGAAAGATGGGAGAGAGAGGAGGAGAGGAAGGAGAATGGTATAAAAGAAAGGACAGATGGGAACAAGGAGAGGAGGTAAGAGAGTGGCAAACAGAAGTGTGTGTGGGATAGAAAGAAGACATGAAGAAAAAGACAGACAGACAGACAGACAGACAGACAGACAGACAGACAGACAGACAGACAGACAGACAGACAGACAGACAGACAGACAGTAGGAGGGGTGAGAGGAGAATAGAGAGCAGGAGAAAACGGGTGAAGAGGGACTCTGAGACATAAAGATCTAGTCAGAGTGTAGGAAAGAGGGGGGCTGGGAGAGAGGAGGATTCAGGGACATGTTCTATTCAGCTACCCTGCAGCAGCTATTTGGAACCTCATTGAAAGCTTTGAGGCCACACAGAAACACAGGGAAAGGCCTCTGAAAGGCTCCAGGAAAAACATGCTCTCTCAGTATTCTGGATTTAGGCCCACCATCCACATCATCATCTGCATTATTATCCACATGATCATCAACATACAATAGCTGAAAGACCTGGCACTGCCACTGCCTTCAGTTTACTGCCAAACACGTTGTTTTATCAACACAGGAATCCGCATGAATATTAGTACTGCTAAACTACCCATCCTATTGCCTGCAGCGTACAATACACACACACACTGCTGTATGGTATTCTGGAGGAAGGAATCTATATTCAGGTGTGCCAGCCCAGTGTGTTTCTCCTCCAGCTGCTTCAGATTAAAACACCGTAGGATTCTACCAGAGAGGATCTGGACCATCTAGAGGATACTGCCTGTTTTAGTTTGATTGACAATGTGGATTCAATCAAGGTCAAACACAAGAATAGACATTACAACTGTGTGTTTGTGTGTGTGTGTGTGTGTGTGTGTGTGTGTGTGTGTGTGTGTGTGTGTGTGTGTGTGTGTGTGTGTGTGTGTGTGTGTGTGTGTGTGTGTGTGTGTGTGTGTGTGTGTGTGTGTGTGTGTGTGTGTGTGTGTGTGTGTGTGTGTGTGTGTGTAGGTGCGGGCCCGTGCAGATGTGCAGGAGCTGCGCCAGTGGCAGAGGGAGCTTAGAGAGGATAACCGTGACATCACCAAAACGGTCCAAGAATTCTGGGCTCACCAGGAGAGCCGGGGTGAGTGAACACACACACACACAGGTAACTGACAAAATAATGGAAACAATTGAGTAAATGAGGTAGGGATGTGCACGGTTATTCAGATGTTCAAATGTCCGAATGGACAATTTTACGTCTATTTTAACAATGAAAAGGCTTTGTCTAAATGTAATTGTCTATCTGACATTGCTACACACAAGGATATGCCATGACATTTGAAATACTTAATTCAATAAAACTATCTTTTGAATGTAGTTTTTATGACATAAAGTACATACCATAGTAGCCTACACGGGTTTCATGTGTTTGTTATTGTCGGCCAATCAAAGTGGCACCGTCTACAGTCAGTGGCTCCATGTGTAGTAAGCAACGTGGGAGATCTCTAATCAATGCAAAATGGAATTAAAATGACAGAATTAAGTTAGTTAAATGAGAAGGAGTAGGCTACAACTACGAGCAACGATCAGGTAAGCTGTTGTTTAATCTGAATGGAGTTGCTGCTGAGGAGAGAGCGAGAGAGAGGTGAAGGAGAGGGAGAGAATGAGAGCAGGAAAGGGAGGGGGAAGAAATATGGGAAGTGAAGGAGACAGAAGAGAAAATGTCTGCAGGGTTCAGGATGTCTTTGTGACACAGAGGGAGGGGAGGGGGACTGCACACATCTTCAGAAAGAGATGGAGGCAGGAAAGAAGGAGAGAGAGAATGAGGGAGATGAAAATGTCAGCGTGTGTGTGTGTGTGTGTGTGTGTGTGTGTGTGTGTGTGTGTGTGTGTGTGTGTGTGTGTGTGTGTGTGTGTGTGTGTGTGTGTGTGTGTGTGTGTGGTGTGTGTATATATATATAGTGTAGAGCAGCTGGGAATGTAGGCCCTATTCCAGAGAGAAAACCCTGAGCCCTTAATGGTTGACTGGCTGGCATTCCTGGGAGAACGACACAGCTATGTCCTTGACAACACACACACACTTTACAAATATGCACACACACGAACATAACCACATGCTCAATACATACAGAAGCACAGATTACAATGCACATACATGCACAGAATATCTCCGTCACATACATACAAACAGATATGCTTAGACATACATACATACAAACAGGCAGATGTTTTAACCGCCCTGCACATGTCTACATTTTATTTTAGATACACAGACACTCCACTCACACACACACACAGACACATCGGTCTTTTCCACATGACCACCACATTGAGGCACGCATTCCAGAACAACAAAGGCACACACACCACACACACACACACCACACACATCACACACATCCAAATAGCTGTGGAGCAGCGAACATTCTTACACTTCCTGGTACACGACACTCCTGCTGTGTGAAGAGAGTGCTGACCTGACATTCCAGCAGGGGGCCTGGGGAGGCTGTGGGAGCACAGAAACACACCTGACCTTATGTTCTCAATGGAGATGGAGAGGGACCTCTCTATCTCTCAGCATCAGCACCTGTTGTCAATGGAGACCTCTCTACTCTCTACCTCTCAACAGCAGCACCTGAATACAGTATTCTCAATGGGGAGGTACTTCTCTCTATACCTGACTATTGTGTTGTCAATGCAGACCTCTCTACTTCTTCAACATAAGCACCTGACAACTGTGTTCTCAATAGAGAGCCCTCTCTCAACATCAGTACCACAGCACTGTACAGTACTTGTGTGTGAGAGAGAGACAGAGAGATGCATATAGAAAGATAGAGGAAGGGGTAGATGGAGAGACCTTGCTGGGCTGTTTTTGCTGAAGTTGCAGTTTGTTTGTTGTTTTTGGGCGTAATGAACCGAGAGCAGAGCAGCATACAGTGCAGAGTGACAGATGACACAAACCACAGGACAGAGAGAGAAGAGGGGGAGTGTGAGAGAGATGGAGAAGAGAGAGAGAAAGACCTGAAAGAGAGGCAGAGGAAAAGAGAGAAATTGAGATGGGAGGGAGAGAGGAAGAGGGAGACATGAAATGAGAAAATAAATGTTAACTTTGTGATACAGCAGCTGATGCCAGGCTGATCTCATCTGACCCAGTACCATACCATACCCATTCACCATTACACACTTCACAGGCTGAAACACAAGCACTGGAAATGGCCTAAAAACCTCACAGGATGAAACATTTAAGGACCTCGCCATTAGGGCTGTGACGGTCATGGAATGTTGGATGAGGGTTATTGGTCAGCCAAATGGCCGTGGTCACCTTATAATCATTTGAATAGCACATCTTCTCCTCTACTCCGCTCCTGACTGCTGCTGCAGTGAGGGGAATCGTTTGCTACAACACCTTGCTTGTTTCAGCAAGGAGCAACAAAGTTTCATCACGTTGTAAAGAGTCCATGTTACCACGGAAATGCCCGACCAGTCAGCTGTTCGTTCCACACACACACGTACACAAAATGGTTATGGTGGTTATGGAAATTACTTTAGAAACTTCACCGTCTGAAACATAAGCCCTAGAATTGACTTAGATTGAAACATTATCACTGGAAATGGACTTAAAGACATTCTGAAACATAAGCACTGGAAACAAGCAGGAAAAGCATTCATACTGAGGCGGTCTCATCTCTTGGTCTCGACAGGGTTCTCAGACATGGCCGCCACAGGTCAGGTCAGGCCTGGAGGTCAAGCGTCAGCTGACAGGTGCAGAGCTCAGCACCACATTAATCTATCTCCTCGTGTCCTTGACCTCGTTTATCATGTGAGGAATGTATCTCTGATGACGGATCAGTGAACACGACAACATAACAAAGCTAGCTATCCCATAGCTCGGTAACTCAACAACAGGGTTGGGGTCAATTCCATTTAAATTCAGGATGTAAACTGATATTCCAATTCGAAATAAAACATTTTTCAATACTTTTTGGGGTAACATTTTAATTTGCGTCCTGTTTACTTGATTGAATTGAAATTGACCCCAAACACCGTCATTAACCAGCGTAAACATAGCAAACCATCATACCCAACATTGTGTCTGTGACGTCTACAACACACATTCGTTTTTCTCTCTCTCTCTTTGTTTGAGTATTGTAACTGGTCAAATATAAAGAACTCAATTCTATTCAAGAAAGCTTTGCATCTATGATGTCACGTCTATTGTCTATTACTGAGGCTAACAATAGAACTGGCAGCTGTCACCATGAGCTAGTCTACAAACCTCTGAATTGTGTGTGTGTGTGTGTGTGTGTGTGTGTGTGTGTGTGTGTGTGTGTGTGTGTGTGTGTGTGTGTGTGTGTGTGTGTGTGTGTGTGTGTGTGTGTGTGTGTGTGTGTGTGTGTGTGGATAAACTGTATGTTTGGTTTATTTTGTTTTATTCTTTCCTAGTGACCTCGGCCCTCAATGACCTCAGGGGGGACTCCACCACCCCTCAGACCGGCGGTGGGTACTCCAACTCAGACGTGTCCATCCAGGTGGTCTCCCCCACCCCCCAGAGCACCATGGTCCACACCCCCACCTCCCAGATGAGTCCTGAGAGCACCGAGTCGCTGCCCCCCAGCCTGCAGGGAGTAGAGGAGCTGACCAGGGAGGAAAGGACACTAACTGACTCACTGACCCTGCCCGAGGCTGCTGCTGCTGCCGTCGCTGCTTTAGCCACCGCTATGGATACCTTTTCCCCATCCTTAGGGAAACACTGAAAGGCCATAGAGGCTGAGGCAATCTGTGTCCCAAATGGCACCCTATTCCCTATACCAGAGCTGCCAAATCCTTGTCCTGGAGGGCTGAAATACAGTGGCTTGCGAAACTATTCACCCCCCTTGGCATTTTTCTTATTTTGTTGCCTTACAACCTGGAATTAAAATATATTTTTTGGGGGGGTTTGTATCATTTGATTTACACAACATGCCTACCACTTTGAAGATGCAAAATATTTTTTATTCTGAAACAAACTTGAGCGTGCATAACTATTCACCGCCCCAAAGTCAATACTTTGTAGATCCGCCTTTTGCAGCAATTACAGCTGCAAGTTTCTTGGTATATGTCTCTATAAGCTTGGTACATCTAGCCACTGGGATTCTTTTCCCATTCTTCAAGGCAAAACTGCTCCAGCTCCTTCAAGTTGGATGGATTCCGCTGGTGTACAGCAATCTTTAAGTCATACCACAGATTCTCAATTAGATTGAGGTCTGGGCTTTGACCAGGCCATTCCAAGACATTTAAATGTTTCCCCTTTAACCACTTGAGTGTTGCTTTAGCAGTATGCTTAGGGTCATTGTCCTGTGGAAGGTGAACCTCTGTCCCAGTCTTAAATCTCTGGAAGACTGAAACAGGTTACCCTCAAGAAATACTTTCTATTTAGCCCTATCCATCATTCCTTCAATTCTGACCAGTTTCCCAGTCCCTGCCGATGACAAACATCCCCACAGCATGATGCTGCCACCACCGTGCTTCACTGTGGGGATGGTGTTCTCGGTGTGATGAGAGGTGTTGGGTTTACACCAGACATAGCGTTTTCCTTGATGGCCAAAAAGCTCAATTTTAGTCTCACCTGACCAGAGTACCTTCTTCCATATGTTTGGAGAGTCTCCCACATGCCTTTTGGCGAACACCAAACGTGTTTGCTTATTTTTTTCTTTAAGCAATGGCTTTTTTCTGGACACTCTTCCATAAAGCCCAGCTCTGTGGAGGCTTAAAGTAGTCCTATGGACAGATACTTCAATCTCCGCTGTGGAGCTTTGCAGCTCCTTCAGGGTTATCTTTGGTCTCTTTGTTGCCTCTCTGATTAATGCCCTCCTTGCCTGGTCCGTGAGTTTTGGTGGGCGGCCCTCTCTTGGCAGGTTTGCTGTGGTGCCATATTCTTTCATTTTTTTTATAATGGATGTAATGGTGCTCCAACCCTGATCTGTACATTTCCACAACTTTGTCCCTGGCCTGTTTTGGAGAGCTCCTTGGTCTTCATGGTGTCTCTTGCTTGGTGGTTCCCCTTGCTTAGTGGTGTTGCAGACTCTGGGGCCTTTCAGAACAGAACATATACTGAGATCATGTGACAGATCATGTGACACTTAGATTGCACACAGGTGGACTTTATTTAACTAATTATGTGACTTCTGAAGGTAATTGGTTGCACCAGATCTTATTTAGGAGCTTCATAGCGAAGGGGGTGAATACATATGCACACACCACTTTTCCGTTTTTTATTTTTTATTTTTTGAAACAAGTAATTTGTTTAAATTTCACTTCACCAATTTGGACTATTTTCTGTATGTCCATTACATGAAATACAAATAAAAATCAATTCAAATTACAGGTTGTAATGCAACAAAATAGGAAAAATGCCAAGGGGGATGAATACTTTTTAAGGCACTGTACTTCTGATTTTCAGGACTAATTCAGACCTGGGACACCAGGTGTGTGCAACAAACTACCAGGTAGAAACTAAAACCAGAAATGTTTCGTGTTCCAGGATTGGGCCTGCCCTATATAGTGCACTACTTGACCAACTACCTGTCCCTCCATATTGTTTGTGTGGCTAGGGATCTTGCCGACTACGCCAACTGGTCAAAAGTAATACATCTTACAGGGTGCTACGGCAGAGCATGACATGTACATCATCAATGTTATATCAACATCACCACCTCAGAGAATACACTTTTACACACTATTACTGACACACTACTGATGAAGAGCATAGGTTACACACTAATATTAGAAACCACATCGATACGTACTGTAAAGATGACTAGACACTCTGGTAGTCACTAGCACAATGGCTTTGCTTCTAATCACCTCCATAGCGCATAGAAAGTTACAAATATTTCCTGTATTTGTCACTTCTTTTTTCCACGAACAAGGTGATAATAATGCTTTGGCTCATGAAACAGACAAATGTTCTCACTCAAAACAGGAATTTATGGCAGAGAAAAGGACAAGAACAGATGAACAGAATAGCACATTCTTTTTCCACCTTAGCCTTGTGTTCTGCAAGTCAGGAAGCTGAATGACCCTGTTGATGGAAAGAGGAAGAGAAAGTGAGATCTGAGAAGAGTGATCTCTGTGACTGAGAGCAAGCTGATAAACAGGACAGCAATAAAACACTGAGAATGACAAGATAGAGTGTGCTATACTTTACTCCCTCGTGGACCTTAGAGACCATTGACATTCCATTGGTTTTGAGAGTGCAATTCAGTGTATTGGCATTATATCCACTGTTATATGTCTGAGGGACTTACCTGCAGAGACCCTGCTCATGAAGGCCTCACAGTTTTCAATTGGACCAAATCACAGAGCAGAACAGCGGGTTGGCCCTGTGATAGACAGCTGCTGGGCCAATCCTGACGCAGCAGCCCCCAGAAGGCCCAGGCCAGGGAAGGGAGAGAGATGTATCTCAGTCAGTAGGTAATTGGATGCCCGGGGCACAGCTGCCACTGGGTTAGGGTGAGGCGATAAAACAGCTCATTTCATTTCGAGGACATTTGATAGGCCTGAGCAACAAGCACTCCACAGTAGAGCTTGGCTGGCTGGCCGGAAGCAGTGGGTCCTGTTGCATGGTGAAACTGGATCACATTGCAGTGGGTAGGTAGCATTAGCCCAGCAGTTAGCAGGACTGCTCTACTAGTTTCAATGTTACTGCATGCACTGGCATGAAAGCTTTAGCTTGGCCTCACATCTGTATGTGCTTTTGTCAACTCTGACTGGCTGAGGAGTAATCTGGGGAGAAGGTACATCTAGTTGAGGAGTAGTCTGGGGTGAAGGTAACTCTGGCTGAGGAGTAGTCTTGGGAGAAGGTAACTGGCTGAGGAGTAGTCTTGGGAGAAGGTAACTGGCTGAGGAGTAGTCTGGGGAGAAGGTACCTGGCTGAGGAGTAGTCTGGGGAGAAAGTAACTGGCTGAGGAGTAGTCTGGGGAGAAGGTACCTGGCTGAGGAGTAGTCTGGGGAGAAGGTACCTGGCTGAGGAGTAGTCTGGGGAGAAGGTACCTGGCTGAGGAGTAGTCTGGGGAGAAAGTAACTGGCTGAGGAGTAGTCTGGGGAGAAGGTGAACTGGCTGAGGAGTAGTCTGGGGAGAAGGTGAACTGGCTGAGGAGTAGTCTGGGGAGAAGGTGAACTGGCTGAGGAGTAGTCTGGGGAGAAGGTACCTGGCTGAGGAGTAGTCTGGGGAGAAAGTAACTGGCTGAGGAGTAGTCTGGGGAGAAGGGAACTGGCTGAGGAGTAGTCTGGGGAGAAGGTGAACTGGCTGAGGAGTAGTCTGGGGAGAAGGTGAACTGGCTGAGGAGTAGTCTTGGGAGAAGGTAACTGGCTGAGGAGTAGTCTGGGGAGAAGGTGAACTGGCTGAGGAGTAGTCTGGGGAGAAGGTGAACTGGCTGAGGAGTAGTCTGGGGAGAAGGGAACTCTGGCTGGGGAGTAGTCTGGGGAGAAGGGAACTGGCTGAGGAGTAGTCTGGGGAGAAGGTACCTGGCTGAGGAGTAGTCTGGGGAGAAGGGAACTCTGGCTGGGGAGTAGTCTGGGGAGAAGGTAACTCTGGCTGGGGAGTAGTCTGGGGAGAAGGTACCTGGCTGAGGAGTAGTCTGGGGAGAATGTACCTGGCTGAAGAGTAGTCTGGGGAGAAGGTACCTGGCTGAGGAGTAGTCTGGGGAGAAAGTAACTGGCTGAGGAGTAGTCTGGGGAGAAGGTGAACTGGCTGAGTAGTAGTCTGGGGAGAACTGAACTCTGGCTGGGGAGTAGTCTGGGGAGAAGGTGAACTGGCTGATGAGTAGTCTGGGGAGAAGGGAACTCTGGCTGGGGAGTAGTCTGGGGAGAAGGGAACTCTGGCTGGGGAGTAGTCTGGGGAGAAGGTAACTGGCTGAGGAGTAGTCTGGGGAGAAGGGAACTCTGGCTGGGGAGTAGTCTGGGGAGAAGGGAACTCTGGCTGGGGAGTAGTCTGGGGAGAAGGGAACTCTGGCTGGGGAGTAGTCTGGGGAGAAGGTAACTGGCTGAGGAGTAGTCTGGGGAGAAGGGAACTCTGGCTGGGGAGAAGGGAACTCTGGCTGAGGAGTAGTCTGGGGAGAAGGTAACTGGCTGAGGAGTAGTCTGGGGAGAAGGCGGAAGCATATACAGACCAGGCTATGACATCTTGGGGATCGGTCACAAACTAGGAAACTTTTTTCTTCTTCTAATCAGGGCCTCAACTATTATGGATATTAGTTCTTCTATACTGGGGATGTGAACGGGTGGAGGGTACTACTGCACTACTCTGAAGATCTGTATTTCAACTTGGCCTATATATCTGTCAATGTCACCTCCCAGTGATGTCTTGACAAACCTACTGAACAGCTTTAACCCTTCCATGTTCAATGTCTGGAACAGAGAGTAAGGAGCAATGGACAAATCAGTCTTGATACCTGTCACTTTAGGGTCCCAGTAATTCACTTTGGACTCTATAGTGGTCGTAAATTACCACTGTTGTGTCCCAAATGGCACTCGCACCCTATTCTATATATAGTGCACTACTTTTGACCAGACCTCTATGTAGGGAATAGGGTGCCATTTGGGACTCCTTGGGACAGAGTTCCAGTGGGCCTGTTCTTGTTTAGAAATAAAAACATGATCCATCGAAAGGCGTTAACTACAAACATGACACTTTATTGAACGTTTGCCTGAATCGGTTACAGAAACTGAGAGTTAACTGTTTGTTCTTCTAATCAGGGGAAACATAGTTCTATACATAGGCATGCTGCGTCACTGCACAGTCACAGCTGTGAAAACCAATAGCACCCCCGTCGGATGCCCCGAATGGAACAGTGTGAAGGCAAGCCAATTCAGGAGTGGACAAGTCAAGGACATGTCAAACCCAGACAGGAGGGGTGTTTACAAATGGGGCTGCCCAGGGGGGGAAACGAACTTGACGGAACAGTAGTATGTGTAAAATCTCACCCTAATTTGTTCATAGCATCTTTATAAACACAGACATGAAGATCTAGATTTTTAGTCATTTCATATAGATTTCCTTCCAAACTGGCAGGGGGTACAGTATTTGGGTAATCTGATGATGTCACAAGCAAATCCGACAGGTTATTTGGGCCTGTTTTGGCCCCTATCCCCTGACATCCCCTACAGTTCTCCACCGTGTCTCTCTTTTACAACCGTCTTCATCTCTCTCTCGTGTTCAAGAAAGCACAGACATAAAACTGTCATCTGATATACGCTAAAAAATATGATTTTTGTCACATGACCTTCACATAAATATAATTAGTATGTAACAGTACGTCTGAGAGAAAGGTACTTACATGTATATAAATGGTGATGAGCATGCACAGATAGGTAGTCATCGACGAGTGCAAAAATCTACTAAGTAACAGCTTTTGACTTTTTTTTGTACTCCACATTGAGTGAAAACATCACAAGATTGAAGAATTGAAACCCGCCCCTCTTCGGTTCTGGGAGGGTGAATCTCCACAGTTGTTCCTTGCTTGTTGTCCACCCACAGCCCTGAGGACAGGACCCGTATTCACAAAGCGTCTTAGGGTAGGAGTGCTGATCTAGGATCAGGTCTCTCCTGTCCATATAATCTTATTCATTATTATCTAAAGGCAGAACTGATCCTTTGCCAGCACTCTGAGGCCTGTAGCCTGTCCCACTGGAGCCTGGCACAGTGCAGTCAGAACGGGCCTGGGTCTGGCCCGGAGAGGCCCGAACAAAGCCTGCCTTGGCATGCAGCGCTGTGGGTTAGGGCCATATACAGAATAACCAATCTAGTAATTATATTTCTATGGTTAGGCCTACATGTAGTGCCTGCCTACCTACCCACCAGTGGAGGCTGGTGGGAGGAGCTATAGGAGGACAGGCTCATAGTAATGGCTGGAATGCAATACATGGAATGGTATCAAACACATCAAACATATGGAAACCACGTTTGACTCTGTTCCATTAATTCCATTCCAGACATTACACTGAGCCTGTCCTCCTATAGCTCCTCCCACCAGCCTCCACTGCTACCCACCCCCAGTGAAGAGACATCCTGTAACCCAATGTCCCAGGATTACACCAAAAGACCCTTGGGGTCATACCATCTCTGGCCATTGGCAGGGGTCATAGATCAGAGGTCATTCTACCATCACTGCTCTACTCTCTGCATCACTCTGTCATATCACAGACACAGTAGTCATTATCTATCAAGTGCAAAACAACAAGTCTTTTTGATTAGCATTATGCAACGAATGTCATATCTCTGAAAAATCTATTACGTTTCCCCATATAATAAAACTGTTACAGCAGACAGTGAAACATGTTTTGACAGAGGATACTGTATAGGAGATTTCCAAGGTTGTCGCAAGTAGGAAAAACCACACCCAGAGTTAGCTAGATCCCTCACAGACAGACCGTTGTGTTTTTCAGCGTTAATAATCTAATCAAATGAAATTAAAAACATGGCTAGCATCTTGAAATATGTTTTAAAATACTAATTAAAAAGAACAAAGAAAGACACCAGCAAAGAGCAAAATAAAAAAAAATGAAATAATAACAACAAAATCAATCCAGTCACAAATCTGATCAAATGAAAATCAAAGCATTACTACACTAGTCAGATGCCCCGTGGTTTATATAATAATATATTAGGCTGGTGTCTAAAACAAATCATCCTCTACAGTCAAAAAGAAATCTAACCAAAGCAAGCTATACAGCACTACTATATACAGTACACAGCATGTCTCTCTCGTAAGGGGAGAGCTGGTAAGTATGTAAGGGAGAGGGAGACTGAAAACAGACACCTTGCTGTAACACAAGAGTCTTTCTTGGCACAGAAAACAGTCGTTACCAGCACCGACGGACGAGAGGAGGGAGAGAGGCTTCTCAGATAAGGAGGACAGCACAGGGCAGTGCTGCCTTCCCCACAGACAGACACACACACTGGGGAAAGAGCCATTTTGTCACACAGACACGTTTGCTGATTGGGGGGAAGTCAAAGCGATGTAGCCGTCACATAGACTATTGTAACCCCTCAGGACAGGCTCCTCCCTTCCTCTCTCTAGCCACCCATCCCCCTTTTCTTCTCCAGTCCTCCCCACAGGCTTATAGCTGATCTCACAGTATACTATAACTGATCATTCACAGGGGCCAGGACAGGCAGTTCCAGACCCCAGTCAGGGCTTGTCTATATATAGGCTGACAGTATGGGGTTATGTATCTGGAGCTGACCAAGATGTCTGGTACTCTGGATCCATTTCTCAGGCTCACTGGAAACCAGTCTGGAGGAAATGGGAGAGGCACAGCCAGGACTGGAACAGGACTGGAGCTGTGTATTGCACAGTTGTTGTATATCCTCCCAACACTGATCAAATCAATAACACACACACACGCACAAGCGTGTGCACACACACACACAAACAGATAGAACATGTTTTTTTTTATCTCTGCACACACGCACACACACTTTTGAAAAAACAAAACAGTAAAAGGGAAGTCCATCTCCCCGCCGACCCATTTCTCTCTGATATAAAGGGACAGTTGGTTCAGTCCTGCTGGTTCAGAAAGTCTCTGTGGTCACAGGAGAACGTGATGGGAAAACGCAGCCTGTCTGACCTACATACACAGTCCCTGTCTGACACCCTGTCTGTCCAATCAAGATCCCCTCCTCACTGACTGACATCCTGTCCATCCAATCAGGATCCCCGGATTCCCCCGGTTCCTACTGTTCGTCCGGTAGAAGCTTAGCTCTGTCCGCCAGGTGCTAGGTGAGCTGGATAGGTGTATAGTAGTTTGCGGTCATATTGTCGTTATGGTTAGTTGGACCGCAGCCTGGGTGAGTTCACAGTTTGGGGTTAGACAAGTGGAAAGACAAGATGAGTAGAAGTGAGTCCATGTTACTCAGTAGAAGTGAGTCCATGTTACTCAGTAGAAGTGAGTCCATGTTACTCAGTAGAGGTGAGTCCATGTTACTCAGTAGAGGTGAGTCCATGTTACTCAGTAGAGGTGAGTCCATGTTACTCAGTAGAGGTGAGTCCAGGTTATTCAGTAAAGGTGAGTCCAGGTTACTCAGTAAAAGTGAGTCCAGGTTACTTAGTAGTAGTGATTCCAGGTTACTCAGTAAAAGTCAGTCCAGGTTACTCAGTAGTAGTGATTCCAGGTTACTCAGTAAAAGTCAGTCCAGGTTACTCAGTAGTAGTGATTCCAGGTTACTCAGTAAAAGTCAGTCCAGGTTACTCAGAGGGAGGGGGGGGGGGGGTGGTGAAGCAGAACACAGTGTTTAAACAAGGAGTATTTAGTTTTTTGGGGTCCAGAGTCTTGGAGTAGAGCCAATATAGATGAGGTACACACACACATATATACACAGGTAACTGACAAAATAATGGAAACACTTGAGTAAATGAGGTGGGGATGGGCACGGTTATTCAGATATTCAAATATCCGAATGGACTTTAGTATTTGAATACTTGTGAGAGTATACATTTTTTGTCTATTTTAACAATGAAAAGGCTTTGTCTAAATGTAATTGTCTATCTGACATTGCTACACACAAGGATATGCCATGACATTTGAAATTCTTCATTCAATAAAACTATCTTTTGAATGTAGTTTTATTGACATAAAGTACATACCATAGTAGCCTACACGGGTTTCATGCGTTTGTTATTGTCGGCCAATCAAAGTGGCACCGTCTACAGTCAGTGGCTCCATGTGTAGTAAGCAACGTGGGAGATCTCTAATCAATGCAAAATGGAATTAAAACGACAGAATTAAGTTATGAGAAGGAGTAGGCTACAACTACAAGCAACCATCAGGTAAGCTGTTGTTTAATCTGAATGGAGTTGTTGTAGACAAGGACGGGAAGCACAGCAAAATAACCTTAAGTACTTTTAGCCTAGGTAGCTAGCTAGCTAGCTGGCTAACATAGCTAGCTTCTTTAGATTGATTTGATGCATACAAGACAGGCACTACCAGCTGGGATGATGGATAACCTATGGAATCTACAAATTTGTTGAACTAGTCTGTATGGCTACTCTCTCTCTCTCTCATAAAACTCACTGGCACCTGCCAATCACACTGCTGCAAGCAAACGGGATGCAAGTAGCACAGGCTGCACAGCAATCTAATTCCCAAGTTTAAACAACCCCACTATCCAGATATACCCCACAAAAATCATGATATTATTCGAAATTATTTCAAATGCCCATCCCTAAAATTAGATATTGAAAGCAGGTGCTTCTACACAGGTGTGGTTCCTGGGTTAATTAAGCAATTAACATCCCATCATTCTTAGAGTCATGTACAAAAATGCTGAGCAGGCCATTATTCTGGCGACCATAACTATGCCCCCTTAGGATGACAATGCCCCCATCCACAGGGCACGAGTGGTCACTGAATGGTTTGATGAGCATGAAAACCATGTAAACCATATGCCATGTCTGTCTCAGTCACCAGATCTCAACCCAATTGAACACCAATGGGAGATTCTGGAGCGGAGCCTGAGACAGTGTTTTCCACCACCATCAACAAAACACCAAATGATGGAATTTCTCCTGGAAGAAAGGTGTCGCATCCCTCCAACAGAGTTCCAGACACTTGTAGAATCTATGTCAAGGTGCATTGAAGCTGTTCTCACGGTGGCCAAACGCCCTATTAAGACACTTTATGTTGGTGTTTCCTTTATTCTGGCAGTTACCTGTAGGCACACACTGGCTAGAGAGGTTGGAGTTTAAGCCATACTTGTCCGTGTGTTATTCTATTGTGTGCTGTGTGATGGGCTGTGGTGAGGTACAGGGCTGTAAGGTGTCTGTACCATACCTACAGGAGGATGGAGGACAGAGCAAAACATTCTGCTTTAGAAGAGTTTCTCCCAAAATAAACAACAAAAACAGAGCAAATATCTCAAAAGGAAGAGAGGTTTCACAGTTTTTCAGAAGTTATACAGTGGCTTAGTAGTCTCATGGGAGTAAACTTGACTCATACAAAATAAACCTGACTGTCAACATTTCAAATCTCACAGCTCCCAGATGAAAATGGTCTCCACAGCATTTTCAACCAAAATAGGGTTATTTTTAAGTTGAATATCTCCTACAGTGATTTAACTTCAAAACTCCCCGTAATGTGTTGATCTGTCCTCCATACCTGCTCTCCCCCTCAGTCACACTCATTCAGTGGTTGGTTGGTGTATTTGATTAACACAGGGTGGGTGGTGTGTGTAAGCCCTCAGTAAGTTATCTGTTTAACTGTCTGTCCCCATACACACATAGAGATCGGGGGGGGGGGGGGGGGGGGGTGTCTTGGTAGTGTCCATGTTATAGTTATCCTCTCTGGGTTATTCCTCTGTCCAAGGACCCTTCATCCCTTCTTCATCACCCCATTCTTCCTTCCTCTTCTTCTTCATGTCTGTCCTTCACCACAGCTGCCGCCCCGTATAGGTCGGGGGTGCGGAGGGGACCTGTGAAAAGGAGGAGAGAGAGAAAGAGATGGGACGTCAGTTTGGTAATATACAGTGTTTGAAGTTGAGAGACACCCATGTAAACACACACACACCGCACACACACACCACACCACACCACACGGTCCTGATAAGAGGTTACATTTTGAATGTTGCCTGTATCACATCTTCTAAAACCCCTTCTTTCCTCCTCTCTCTTTCTCCTCCCTCTTCCCCTCTCTCTTCCTCCTCTCTCTTCCTCCTCTCTCCCCTTTTTTCTCTCGATTCAGTCTCAACAGCTAATCCTGCTCTTTTATGCAGGAGAGAGCATCATTTCCAGACCTCCCCTCCTTTCCTTCCTCTACTCCCTACTAAAGTACAGTAATACCACTCTGATGTAGGTGGCAGGTCTATGAGCATAATACTAGGAGGGAGACCATTTGGTTCACAGGTAAACGTTCCCAGAGCTTTAGCTGGGCAGTGGCTCAGTGATTTCTGGTTGTTTTCTAGTTCCAGATTCTGCCTCTAATGTAGTGGCAGGTGTCAGAGCAGAGACTGGGAGGGAGCCATTTTAAAACGTTCCCAGAACGTAAGCTGAAAGTTGGCTCAGCGATTTTCTGGACGCGTGGCTCCAGATTCTGCAAGGTCAGCAGCGTTTATTTATAGCGAGGTGATTAGAGGTTAGTCACATGCGCTAGGGAGCTCACCAATCCATCCTGGGGCTAAAAAGGGCGTGACTGGGCCAGGGACACAGCTGCATCACTCACACTGGAGAGATGGCTCTAGTCTGCAGCCCAGGGAACCCACTCCCTCATTCACACGCACACACGCACGCACACGCACACACACACGTATGCAAGGTGTGTATATGTGTTGTGTATATGTGGCTTTATACCTAATATGTGTGGCTTTCTTGCACAGAATAATAATTTGAGTTTGTATACCTGTGAATGGTAGTGTGTGACAGGGGTGTAAACGTGGGTGTAAATGTGTGTGTGCTCACTGCCCAGGTGAGTGACAGTATGTTTCTATATATGTGTAAGTGTCTACACTGCTTTCTTGCTCAGGATCATAATCAGAGTTTTAATAGAGTTTGTGAATGGATGTGAAGCGTGGTCGGATGTGTAAACGTACAATATGAGAACTCACCGCTCCCCCATTCAGGATCATGGTCATCTCAGTGGGCTGGTACACGTTGCTGCGGAAGGGGGCACTGGGTCTGGGCGCTGTGTTACCATTATGATTACCTGCACTCCTCAGACCTGGCACAGCAGAGGAACAACATTATTCTCTTATGCAAACACATTCATTCATGCATTCTACATTAAGATTGACACAGGAACAGATGCCTAATCTGTACTTTTAACACACATGCTGTACAGGTACTGTTTGTACCACTTCAAGAACCACTGCTCTTATCTAGTTATTTTTAGCCCAGTACGGTAATATCACTGAGTCACTATGTTCTACATCCAACCCCATACACAGAAACATGCATGTAAAACCTCAGTAGCGCTGTACTGAGCTTGTAAGCATGAATTTTAATACACATTTGAAAGTCAAAGTCTCTCGTTACCTGCAGTGTTTTCGTCAAATCCGTAGCTCTGGTTCTCCGGAAACTGCCTGTGTGAGAGGGGGATGTCCTCGTCGAAGCTGGTCTCCCTCATGCGGGACGGGGCCTGGGACGTGTCAAAATAGTCAGGGGCGGAGGGTTGTGGCGGGGAGCAGAGACAGGAGTGTGCCTCGGGCACGGCGTGGAACAGGAGGAGGAGCCAACCCTGTGCCACCAGTGCTATCGCCAATGCTGGATCGTCCCAGTCTGGGGACCGCCCCAGCCAGGCGTTACCGTAGAGATAGAAGCCCACCCAGGCAACCCAGAGGAGGAGGGACAACAGACAGGCGGAGAGGAGCCAGATCGCGTTACAGCGCCACTGCCGGGTCTTCCCACAGAGAGCGAAGGAGGCCGCCCCCAGCGCGGCTAGCAGTAGCGCAAGCACATAGCTACAGGCTAAGGAGAAGTCCAGAGGCAGGTACTGGCAGGCCGCTCTGCCCTCCCTGAGCACCGTGAGCAGGAGCCACTCGGCGGCGATGATCCCCTGGACGGCGCTCAGCCCCAGGGCCAGGCCGGTCAGGGCGCAGCCCCCCGGGCTCCGGCGCTCGCGGCCCAACCTCCGGAGCCGCACACCCTGCACCAGCAGGCAGGAGAAGCACAGGGCGAAGAGCAGGCCCCAGAGGGCACGGCGCAGAAGACACAGCTGTTCGTCACGCTCGATGAGGTAGGCGAAACTGAGGCCGAACAGGCCCAGGATGCCCAGAAGCAGGAGGAGAATGGGTCCCACGCCGCTGCGCTTCTCCGCCTCGCTCACGTGGTGTAGTCGGCAGAGGATGATCAGGCCCAGTAAAATGGCAGCCAGGGCGCCGCTGGCCGCTGCAGATTCGACCGCCACGCCCCAAACAGAGTCCAGGTCGCAGAGGAGGGTGTAGGGGCGCACCAGGCCCCAGCCACACCCCCGGGGCACTGCCAACGAGTCCTCATCAGGGTCCTGGGAGGAACCACGCTGGAGCACGGAGAGGAGGAGGAGGAGGACAGGGAAGAACGCCATCTCTAAGAGGAGGAGGGAGGAGAGAGAAACAGTGAGTCATTTCTGGATCAAAATGTGCAAAGTGAAACAAAATGTGACAAGTAAATCGTCTACTGTAAATCTGGCTGTGTTTTTTTATGAAACACAAGTGATCACTGTGTGAGTGACAGTGTATGTACATGGAAGCGTTATCCAATGGCACGCACGCACCCACACCCACACTTCCTGTATCCGCAACAACAGGAGCACAGTGACTCTCTCCTTCCATCCTGTAAATGGCCAGAGGTCAACACACAGCCAAGAGGCTCCTTACCAACACACACACTGATAGCTTCAACATACATACACATACACTGACTACACCAATGCATGCATGCACACACACCCACACAAATGCATATAGACACACACAAAATGATGAGCATCAACTAGATACTTCCAGAACAAGAGCAGGACAAGTTAACAATCCGTTCATATGGCTTTACCATGAAGCTGAGAGTCGGAGGTTGGAAATGTACTTTGAGTTACCGGTAGTCTTTATAACATCAGTATCCACAGACAGAGTCATACTCAGAGAAAACACTGCTGACTGTCTGAGCGGACGCAGGAAGGCATGTAGAATCATATCAGTGGAGGCTGGTGGGAGGAGCTATAGGAGGACAGGCTCATTGTAATCGCTAGAATGGAATTAATGGAACGGAGTCAAACATCAATCAAAATTCAAATCAAATGTATTTACATCAGCAGATGTCACAAAGTGCTATACAGAAACCCAGCCAAAAACCGCAAACCCCAAGCAATGCAGGTGTAGAAGCATGTGGTTTCTATAAGTTTGATGTGTTTGACTCTGTTCCATTGATCCATTCCAGCCATTACAATGAGCCCGTCCTCCTATAGCTCCTCCCACCAGCCTCCACAGGATCATATATATAACAGGAATATAAGAACAGGGATCCTCCTGTCCAGACACAGGAGCTGACAGCATCATGTTGTTGAGGTAAGACACTGAGACGAGCCATATTGCATAGGTAAACACACACACACACACACACACACACACACACACACACACACACACACACACACACACACACACACACACACACACACACACACACACACACACACACACACACACACACACACACACACACACACACTTTTAAAGTGAAGATCTACAGAAAGCACAGACAGCCAGAGTAGGGCTACTGAGGAAATCAATATCACCTTCTCCATCACATTAACTCCCTATCCCATTCTATCCCATCCCATCCTATCCCATCTCATCCTATCCCATCCCATCTCATCCTATCCCATCCCATCCTATCCCATCCCACCCATCCCATCCCACCCTATCCCCTCCTATCCCATCCTACCCTATCCCACCCTATCCCATCCTACCCTATCACATCCTACCCTATCCCATACCATCTCATCCTATCCCATCCAATCCTATCCCACCCTATCCCATACCACCCATCCCATCCCACCCTATCCCCTCCTATCCCATCCTACCCCATCCTATCCTATCCCATCCTACCCTGTCCCACCCTATCACATCCTACCCTATCCCATCCCACCCTATCCCATCCAACCCTATCCCCTCCTATCCCATCCTACCCTGTCCCACCCTATCACATCCTACCCTATCCCATCCTATCCCATCCTACCTTATCCCACCCTATCCCATCCTACCCTATCCCATCCTATCCCATCCTACCTTATCGTACCTGTCCCACCCTATCACATCCTACCCTATCCCATCCCATCCTATCCCATCCCATCCTATCCCATCCTATCCCATCCTACCTTATCCCACCCTATCCCATCCTACCCTATCCCATCCTATCCCATCCTACCTTATCGTACCCTATCCTATCCCATCCTATCACATCCTATCCCATCCCATCCTATCCCATCCTACCCTATCCCATCCCATCCTACCCTATCCCATCCTATCCCATCCTACCTTATCGTACCCTATCCTATCCCATCCTATCACATCCTATCCCGTCCCATCCTATCCCATCCTACCCTATCCCATCCCATCCTACCCTATCCCATCCTATCCTATCCCAACCTATCCCATTCTACCCAGTCCCATCCTATAGGAAATCAATAGGAAATCAATATCACCTTCTCCATCACATTAACTCCCTATCCCATTCTATCCCATCCCATCCTATCCCATCTCATCCTATCCCATCCCATCTCATCCCATCCCATCCCATCCTATCCCATCCCACCCATCCCATCCCACTCTATCCCCTCCTATCCCATCCTACCCTATCCCACCCTATCCCATCCTACCCTATCCCACCCTATCACATCCTACTCTATCCCATCCCATCTCATCCTATCCCATCCAATCCTATCCCACCCTATCCCATCCCACCCATCCCATCCCACCCTATCCCCTCCTATCCCATCCTACCCCATCCTATCCTATCCCATCCTACCCTGTCCCACCCTATCACATCCCATCCCACCCTATCCCATCCCACCCTATCCCCTCCTATCCCATCCTACCCTGTCCCACCCTATCACATCCTACCCTATCCCATGCCATCCTATCCCATCCCATCCTATCCCATCCTATCCCATCCTACCTTATCCCACCCTATCCCATCCTACCCTATCCCATCCTATCCCATCCTACCCTATCCCATCCTATCCCATCCTACCTTATCGTACCCTATCCTATCCCATCCTATCACATCCTACCCTATCCCATCCTATCCCATCCTATCCCGTCCCATCCTATCCCGTCCCATCCTATCCCATCCTACCCTATCCCATCCCATCCTACCCTATCCCATCCTATCCCAACCTATCCCATCCTACCCCGTCCCATCCTATCCCATCCTACCCTATCCCATCCCATCCTATCCCATTCTACCCTATCCCAACCTATCCCATCCTACCCCGTCCCATCCTATCCTATCCCATCCTACCCTATCCCATCCTACCCTATCCCATCCTATCCCATTCTACCCTATCCCAACCTATCCCATCCTACCCCGTCCCATCCCATCCTACCCTATCCCATCCTACCCTACCCTATCCCACCCCATCCTATCCCATTCTACCCTATCCCAACCTATCCCATCCTACCCCGTCCCATCCTATCCCATCCCATCCCATCTCATCCTATCCCATCCCATCCAATCCTATCCCATCCCACCCACCCTATCCCCTCCTATCCCATCCTACCCCATCCTATCCTATCCCATCCTACCCTATCCCACCCTATCACATCCTACCCTATCCCACCCTATCCCATCCCACCCTATCCCCTCCTATCCCCTCCTATCCCATCCTATCCTATCCCATCCTATCCCATCCTACCTTATCCCACCCTATCCCATCCTACCCTATCCCATCCTATCCCATACTACCTTATCGTACCCTATCCTATCACATCCTACCCTATCCCATCCCATCCTATCCCATCCTATCCTATCCCGTCCCATCCTATCCCATCCTACCCTATCCTATCCCATCCCATCCTACCCTATCCCATCCTACCCTATCCCATCCTATCCCATTCTACCCTATCCCAACCTATCCCATCCTACCCCGTCCCATCCTATCCTATCCCATCCTACCCTATCCCATCCTACCCCATCCCATCCTATCCCATTCTACCCTATCCCAACCTATCCCATCCTACCCCGTCCCATCCTATCCCAACCTACCCTATCCCATCCTACCCTATCCCATCCCATCCTATCCCAGTCTACCCCATCCCATCCTATCCCATCCTACCCCGTCCCACCCTATCCCATCCCATCCTATCCCATTCTACCCTATCCCATCCTATCCCATCCCATCCTACCCTATCCCATCCCATCCTATCCCATTCTACCCTATCCCATCATATCCTATCCCATCCTAACAAAACAAACACACACAAGACGATCCCTCATAAGTCCTAAAGAGACAACGAACACACTGTAGGATCAGTATCTAAGGCTGTATCTAAACTCACAAACACACACACACATTCACACTGACACACCAGCCTGTTTTTAAACCAGCCTAGTAACAGTCAACAACAACTATCCGGTCCCTTCACAACACGTCACACACTGACCTTTCAGACATACTTTCCTATCTGCCTCATACAGTCAATAGCACTGCATTCATTTTAAACCATCACCACGCGTCACTCTAATACACACAACCACACAAATACAACACAGACCCTACACAACCCTTTCACCCTGTTCACACTATCATGCCCACCCAAACCAAACTGTGCTGGCTGACATAACAACACAGACCCTACACTACCCTTTCACCCTGTTCACACTATCATGCCCACCCAAACCAAACTGTGCTGCCTGACATAACAACACAGACCCTACACAACCCTTTCACCCTGTTCACACTATCATGCCCACCCAAACCAAACTGTGCTGCCTGACATAACAACACAGACCCTACACAACCCTTTCACTCTGTTCACACTATCATGCCCACCCAAACCAAACTGTGCTGGCTGACATAACAACACAGACCCTACACTACCCTTTCACCCTGTTCACACTATCATGCCCACCCAAACCAAACTGTGCTGCCTGACATAACAACACAGACCCTACACAACCCTTTCACTCTGTTCACACTATCATGCCCACCCAAACCAAACTGTGCTGCCTGACATAACAACACAGACCCTACACAACCCTTTCACCCTGTTCACACTATCATGCCCACCCAAACCAAACTGTGCTGCCTGACATATTGTCTTTGCACATTGTCCTTTTCAGCATGGTTCCTGCAACTACAGAATGTTGGATGTGTACACAACCCAGCTCAGTACAGTTTGGTTAGGCTCAGTAATGGGAAAAGCCCTGTGGTTAGCCTTAATTAGGTCTGGCTCATGGAAATAACCTGGGGGTCGCTGATAGTGGTAGTGGGATCCAAAAGAGAAAAAGACCCAATTTTGGATTCATGAATGTTGGCATTAAACCCCTCCATCATGGTGTTGGTTCGCTCCAAGGCAGCTTAGACTAATTCAGATTACAGACAGCTTTATGAGTGTGTCGAGGATATCTGGTGCAGCAAGGCTTCCAGCCACCGTCTTTATCTGTGCTATGCTATATCTGTGCTGTGCTATATCTGAGCTATGCTATATCTGTGCTATGCTATATCTGTGCTATGCTATATCTGTGCTATGCTATATCTGTGCTATGCTATATCTGTGCTATGCTATATCTGTGCTATGCTATATCTGTGCTGTGCTATATCTGTGCTGTGCTATATCTGTGCTGTGCTATATCTGTGCTATGCTATATCTGTGCTATGCTATATCTGTGCTATGCTATATCTGCTTCTAGGTGCCATTAATAGAGAGTTACATAATATTTACATGATAATATTTACATCACTAGATTCATTCTAGTACTGATTTGATTAACACTAATGGGAGATTCTGGAGAGGCGCTTGACAGCGTTTTTCACCACAATCAACAAAACACCAAATGATAGAATTTCTCGTGAAATGGTGTTGCATCCCTCCAATAGAGTTGCAGACACTTGTAGTGTCACGATCGTCGTATGAGAGAGACCAAGGCGCAGCGTGGTATGCATACATTCTCTTTAATGAATGAACACTGAAACAAAAACAACAAACTCAACGTGAAGCTATACAAATAGTGCAGACAGGCAACTAAACATAGACAAGATCCCACAAACACAAAAGGGAAATGGCTGCCTAAATATGATCCCCAATCAGAGACAACGATAAACAGCTGCCTCTGATTGGGAACCATATCAGGCCACCATAGACATACAAATTCACCTAGATAACCCACCCAAGTCACCATCACGCCCCAACCAACACAGAGAAAAACAGCTTACTATGTTCAGGGCGTGACATGTAGACTCTATGCCAAGGTGCATTGAAGCTGTTCTCACGGTGGCCCAACGTCTTATTAAAACACTTTATGTTGGTGTTTCCTTTATTTGGAAGTTACCTGTAGGTAGAAGTTGTTCCTAACCACCCATTCATGGTCAATGTTATCGTTCATCAATTGGTTAAGGTTAGGAGTGGGGCTGGGTTAAGGTTAGGAGTGGGGACTGGGGATACTTCTACCTTGAGCCCTCTCTTGCAGGCAGGCACATTTCAAACCAAGGTCGAGTGTGTGAGGGACAGGAGGCGTGCTTGAGGTAAATCCTGGGCTCAAGGCCCACAGGGGTCACTGGGGTCAGGGGTGAGAAGTCATGCCTTGACACCTGGCCTGCAGCTCTGACTGATTGGCTTGAGATACAAGTTGCAGCTTAACCACAGATCTAGGATCAGATTACCTAACCTCTAATCCTGACCTTAACCATTAGGAGGGTGAGGAATAGCTAGATCAGTGGGCACCTGACCTGTAGCCCTGAGTGTCTGGGCAACAACAGCCCATATGTTTGCCATAGTGTAGGCCTAGTAGGTAGTTCTCCAGCTCACACATTTTGGTTCCCAAAACATTCAGGGAACATTGTTTTTAGGCTGTGGGAATGTTCTATGTTAGCTGGGCTAATGTCCCAAGAGGCATTCCAATCAGAAATGGTAGTTCTCAGAACATTTTGGGTAAAAATATGTTGGTTGTGGAAACGTTCTGTGTTAGCTGGGTGAACGTCTCAAGAGGGTTCACAGTCATTATTTAAGCAATGCTATTTTTGCATTTTTAAAAACACAGGACTTGTTTACGACTTTGGTGCATTGTGATTTGCCAAGTATGCCCAGGGCTTAGAGAGTACAGGTGAAACCTGAAATCCCTTTATTTTCCGCCGCTGGTTACCACTGGTTTACATTAACAGCAATCAGCGCTTCCGCAAGGATGAGTCAACTAAGCATGGCATTAGCTCTATTCGCACGCACGCACGCACACACACACGCACACACACACACAGACACACACACAGACACGCACATGCATGCAAACACACACCCCTAAACACGTTGCTAACTCTATTCATACACACGCATGCATGCGCACACATATACGGATGTAAGGACACACAGACAGCTCTGGGTGTTGTGTTCAGTCCTCACACAATGTTTTGTTCTGGCAGAGCCCCTGATAACCATGGTTACGCCCCATCTCTGAAAAGACAGGAGCGAGAGTGGGAGGGAGGATAGGACAGAGGGGGTTCACTCATCCCCACACAACCCTGCAGACTGCTGTTTCCTCTCCCTCTCTCTCTGGCTCTGCTTTGTGACAGGGAATGGAAACCACATTGCGTAGCTGCAGTGTGGAGTACAGACTCAGAACATAGAGTAACAGACAGGTAGTGATGCTGAGTTTCAACACACATACAGTACTGGAGAGATATCAAGAGTGCCTCATCACCATTGCTCACTCCAGTCATCCATCTATCAATTCATCCATTCATTCATTCATTGACCTGCTCAACCAACCATCTATACAATCAGTCTTTCAGTCGCCTCCTCTCTCACTTTCTCAGTCCCTCACTCACCTCCACACTCAGTCCCTCTCTTGTCCGTTCACTCACTCACTCATTCCCTCACTTACTTACTTACTCACTCAATCTGGCACAGATGGCTTCCACTCTGTGTAGGGGGACTGTCTGATAGGCTGGAGATGGTACACAGAGTACTGACAGAGACAACCACCCAAACACTCCCTCCCTCCCTCCCTCCCTCCTATCCCTCCCTCCCTCCCTTCCTCCCTCCCTCCCTCCCTCCCTCATATGAGTAATGTGAAGTAGAGCCCCCCAGCCTCCCTCACTCTCTCTCCCTCCCTCCCCTCCCTCCCTCCCTCATATGAGTAATGTGAAGTAGAGCCCCCAGCCTCCCTCCCTCCCTCCCTCCCTCCCTCCCTCCCTCATGTGAGTAATGTGAAGTAGAGCCCCCAGCCTTCCTTCCTCTATAGCAGAAAATAATCTTCAGTGTCTTCATCCCTTTTATCTCTCTATATCTGTCTATTTATCTCTCTCTCTGCCCCCTCTGTATCTGTCTATTTATTTCTCTCTCTGCCCCCTCTCTATATCCGTCTATTTATCTTTCTCTCTGCCCCCTCTGTATCTGTCTATTTATCTCTCTCTCTGCCCCCTCTCTATATCCGTCTATTTCCCTCTCTCTGCCCCCTCTCTATATCCGTCTATTTATCTCTCTCTCTGCCCCCTCTCTATATCCGTCTATTTATCTCTCTCTGCCCCCTCTCTATATCCGTCTATTTATCTCTCTCTCTGCCCCCTCTCTATATCTGTCTATTTATCTCTCTCTCTGCCCCCTCTCTATATCCGTCTATTTATCTCTCTCTCTGCCCCCTCTCTATATCCGTCTATTTATCTCTCTCTCTGCCCCCTCTCTATATCTGTCTATTTCCCTCTCTCTGCCCCCTCTCTATATCTGTCTATTTCCCTCTCTCTGCCCCCTCTCTATATTCATCTATTTCCCTCTCCTTGCCCCCTCTAAATCCATCTATTTCCATCTCTCTGCCCCCTCTCTATATCCGTCTATTTCCCTCTCCTTGCCTCCTCTAAATCCATCTATTTCCCTCTCTCTGTCCCCTCTCTATATCCGTCTATTTCCCTCTCCTTGCCCCCTCTAAATCCATCTATTTCCCTCTCTCTGCCCCCTCTCTATATCCGTCTATTTCCCTCTCCTTGCCCCCTCTAAATCCATCTATTTCCCTCTCTCTGCCCCCTCTCTATATCGTCCATTTCCCTCTCTCTGCCCCCTCTCTATATCGTCCATTTCCCTCTCTCTACCCCCTCTCTTGCTCTCCCTTAGCTGCCACTCCTCTCTCTATTTCTCTCTCTCCATCCCTTCTTGTCTTTCGCTCCCTTTGCCCCCTCTTATCTCTCTGTTTCTCTTCCTCTGACTCTCTCTCTCTCTGTAGCCATTTCTGTCCTCCCCTCAGTTGAAATCTTCTATTTATGTTGAATCTGCTCCCCCTCCCCTGCTGTAAAGAGAGTAGCATTTTCATCTCTCTGCCACATTTGAAGATGGGATGTGAACCATGTGCCTTACCCGCTCCCTGGCACTATCTCTCTCTTCCTCCCTCTCAACACCCAACCACACGTTACTGCAAATCCCCTTCCTTACCCTACATCCCTCTCTTTCTTTACTCACTCGCACTACCTCCCTCTTCCCTTTCTCAGCTCTCTCCCTCCCTGTCTCCCTCTTTCACCCAACACCCGATCATATGGTACAGCAAAACCCCTGCCTTACCCCACATCTCTCTCTACCTTCCTCCCTCTTTCCTTTCCCCTCTTATGCTCTCCCTGCGCTCTCTACCTACTTCTCTCCCTCTTTCTCAGCATCTCCTCACGCTCTGTTTGATTTTCTTCTACCCCTCTATCTCTCCCTCTCTCTTATGTAATGGGGAAGGAGGGATCCAGAATCCAGCTATTGCCAGTTCTGCTGCACTGCCTGCACTGTCTGCCTGCTTAGGCATCCTGATCCTCCTCACAGTTACAGACAGTGAGGCAAGAGCTGCAGCTGAGGGATCTATGGTACACAGTGTTGTTATGTGTGAATAACAATGACTACTGTTCCCACAATGCATCTCATTCTCTTTACCTCTGCACACTAAATATTTGTTACCCTAAATGTTTAGTGTATGTATGTAAAGATAAGTGTGTGTCAATGTATAACGCAGTGTCAAAACACACATGGTGCATTCAGAAAATATGCAGACCCCTTGACTTTTTCCACATTTTGTTATGTTATAGCCTTATTCTAAAATGGATAAAATAAATGTTTTTTCTCATCAATCTACACACAATACCCCATAATGACAAATGACATTTTTAGAAATAACTTATTTACATAAGTATTCAGACAGCTCGAAATTGAGCTCAGGCTTTATTTAGACAGCTCAATTTGGATATTTTTTCCCCACTAATTGTTTTTTTGACCAATCACATCAGCTCTTTTCACATCATGTCTTTTTCAGAGCTGGTTTGATTGGTCAGCTCTCAAAAACAACTGTTCTGCCTGTGTAAACGCAGCCTTACTATCTTACTCCCCAATAGCTCTCACTGCACACTGGTTCTATGCACCATGTATGTACCTCTGCTACTCGCCCAAGCCTTCCCCATTTCTCTTTCTCCCAAATACAGTCAGCTGATGTTCTAAATGAGCTGCAAAATCTGGACCCTTACAAATCAGCCGGGCTAGATAATCTGGACCCTTTCTTTCTAAAACTATCTGCTGAAATTGTTGCCACCCCTATTACCAGCCTCTTCAACCTCTCTTTCGTGTCGTCTGAGATCCCCAAAGATTGGAAAGCAGCTGCGGTTATCCCCCTCTTCAAAGGGGGGGACACCCTTGACCCTAACTGCTACAGACCTATATCTATCCTACCCTGCCTTTCTAAGGTCTTCGAAAGCCAAGTCAACAAACAGATTACCGACCATTTCGAATCCCACCACACCTTCTCCGCAATGCAATCTGGTTTCAGAGCTGGTCATGGGTGCACCTCAGCCACGCTCAAGGTCATAAACGATATCGTAACCGCCATCGATAGGAAACAATACTGTGCAGCCGTATTCATTGACCTGGCCAAGGCCTTTGACTCTGTCAATCACCACATCCTCATTGGCAGACTCGACAGCCTTGGTTTCTCTAATGATTGCCTCGCCTGGTTCACCAACTACTTCTCTGATCGAGTTCAGTGTGTCAAATCGGAGGGTCTGTTGTCCGGGCCTCTGGCAGTCTCTATGGGGGTGCCACAGGGTTCAATTCTTGGACCGACTCTCTTCTCTGTTTACATCAATGATGTCGCTCTTGCTGCTGGTGATTCTCTGATCCACCTCTACGCAGACGACACTATTCTGTATACTTCTGGCCCTTCTTTTGACACTGTGTTAACAACCCTCCAGGCGAGCTTCAATGCCATACAACTCTCCTTCCGTGGCCTCCAACTGCTCTTAAATACAAGTAAAACCAAATGCATGCTCTTCAACCGATCGCTGCCTGCTCCTGCCCGCCTGTCCAACATCACTACTTTGGACGGCTCTGACTTAGAATATGTGGACACCTACAAATACCTAGGTGTCTGGTTAGACTGTAAACTCACACCAATGTAGCATTTACATACATAGTATACAACTTCACTTCAATGTTACAAAATACTACACTACAATGAATACCAACACATTGCAACTGCATTTATAAGGCCTACACATAATGCAATTGCTCATGGCTATGACAGCAAGAACCATCTTCAGTTCCTCAAGTCAAAGACAGAAACCTACAGAGCAATCCTCTACAATTATCCTCCTCTACAATTACCCTAGACAGTGCACTACCAGATGCTGTGTAATTACCATAACCATAATTGGGTAGATGATCACATTTTCTGACTAGGATCTCTCTCAACTCACTCTCCTCTCCTCAGTCTTTTAGCAATTTTGTCATTCATTCGATATGGATAGAGATGATAAATAATCGATTTTGTGTGTTTGTTTGTGGAGGGGGGGTGTGCATATGTGCATGCGTTTAGATGTGTGTGTGTGTATATATATATATGTATGTATGTGTGTGTGCATGTGTGTGTTTCTAAAAACCTGTTTTTACTTTGTCATTATAGGTTATTGTGTGTAGATTGATGAGGAAATGTTTTTATTTAATCCATTTTGGAATAAGGCTGTGACTTAACAAAATGTGGAAAAAGTCAAGGGGTCTGAATACTTTCCAAATGCTCTGTATATGTGTGTGTATATGTGTGTGCACATGCATGTGTGTGTGTCCTAACCCTAGCCCGTGCAGGGCTCCAGATGTGGAGATAGACAGATGTTTTTGGGGTCAGCAGGTCAAATCGGGGAGATGGACCAAAGCTTGCCTCACATCTGCCTGTTCTGTTCTGGTCCATGCCACATTAGTCATCATGTCGTAAGGTAGCCATAATAATTCATTACTAATTAGCCTTCCTGAAGTACTGTCGCCCCCGACCAATGCTGTAATGTTGTCTACAAAATCGGGGAGGGGACTGTGAATCTCTCTCTGTCTGTTCGTTCGTACATTAGTCACAAGCGATATCTCAGATTTTGACGAAACTTGGATGAACGATGTGTCTTGCCATAGAGTTCCGGCATTTACTAAATGACACTGATTGGCCCAAGGCGGGAGCTGTAGTCATTAACTGAAATGAATTGTCCCAGGGGGAGGGACGCTGCATCATTTGTAGGGGACGACATGTTTACATAAATTTATTCATTTATTGAATATTTTTGAGGATCAGCAGCAGTACTGTAATGAAGGTGTTTCATTAAGAACAAGATACTGTTGTTAGCATTGCATCGACCATTTTGCATCGACCATTTTGCATCGACCATTTTGCATCGACCACGAAAGTTGGTAACTAATCACCATATTGGATGACACTTAAAAATACTTTTTTGTATGATTCTCTCTCAATGCATTTAAAGGCATTGGACTTGTGCAAGCATGGCTGGCCAAGTATCAACAATATTCCTTGACCTGTCTATTTCTTTTAAATCCATGAGGGGGGGTTTACGAGTGTACACTTCGGGAAAAGTGGAAGAATGACAACGCAGCCAGAGCCCAAGGGCAAATGAAGGGGTCAGAGGAGAGATGGAGAGGTCAGGGAAGGATGGGGACCTTGGGGGGCTTTAATCTGTCTTCAGAAGAGATGCTAGACTGGCAGGTTGGCAGGACTCCATACTACATCATCTAACTCTTTTTAAAGACCTGTTTTCTAGACTGGCAGGTTGTCAGGACTCCATACTAGCTCTTTTTAAAGACTGGCAGGTTGTCAGGACTCCATACTAGCTCTTTTTAAAGACTGGCAGGTTGTCAGGACTCCATACTAGCTCTTTTTAAAGACTGGCAGGTTGTCAGGACTCCATACTAGCTCTTTTTAAAGACTGGCAGGTTGTCAGGACTCCATACTAGCTCTTTTTAAAGACTGGCAGGTTGTCAGGACTCCATACTAGCTCTTTTTAAAGACTGGCAGGTTGTCAGGACTCCATACTTGCTCTTTTTATACCTGTTTTCTAGACTGGCTAGTTGTCAGGACTCCATACTAGCTCTTTTTAAAGACTGGCAGGTTGTCAGGACTTCATACTAGCTCTTTTTAAAGACCTGTTTTTTAGACTGGCAGGTTGTCAGGACTCCATACTAGCTCTTTTTAAAGACTGGCAGGTTGTCAGGACTCCATACTAGCTCTTTTTATACCTGTTTTCTAGACTGGCATGTTGGCAGGACCATACTAGTTATTTTTGAATATCTGTTTTCTAGACAGGCAGGTTGGCAGGCTCCATTCTAGCTCTTTTTAAAGACCTGTTTTCTAGACTGGCTGGTTGGCAGCATTCCATACTAGCTCTTTTTAAAGACCTGTTTTTCAGACTGGCTAGTTAGCAGGACTCCATACTAGCTCTTTTTAAAGACCTATTTTCTAGACTGGCAAGTTGGCAGGACCATACTAGTTATTTTTGAATATCTGTTTTCTAGACTGGCAGGTTGGCAGGACTCCATACTAGCTCTTTTTAAAGACCTGTTTTCTAGACTGGCAGGTTGGCAGGACTCCATACTAGCTCTTTTTAAAGACCTATTTTCTTTCCTCCATCTCACAATAACACCATGTTCCTTCATTGACGTCATCGGTCTTCCACAGCTGTGTGTCAGATAAATGGAGGGAGTGACAGAGAATAAGATAGAGAAAGACTGAGGAAGAGAGAGGAGACCGGTGGAATAGAGAGAGTAAGAGAGCAGTGAGAGAGAAAGAGAGAGGGTTGTGGAGAGAGAGAAAGAACGAGATGGAGATAAATAAATAAAGACTATGCCAGAGAGACAGAGAGAGATGGAGATAAATACATAAAGACTATGCCTGCGAGACAGAGAGATAAATAAATAAAGACTATGCCAGAGAGACAGAGAGAGATAAATAAATACAGACTATGCCAGAGAGACAGAGAGAAATAAATAAATAAAGACTATGCCAGAGAGACAGAGAGAGATAAATAAATACAGACTATGCCAGAGAGACAGAGAGAGATAAATAAATAAAGACTATGCCAGAGAGACAGAGAGAGATAAATAAATACAGACTATGCCAGAGAGACAGAGAGAGATAAATAAATACAGACTATGCCAGAGAGACAGAGAGAGATAAATAAATAAAGACTATGCCAGAGAGACAGAGAGAGATAAATAAATAAAGACTATGCCAGAGAGACAGAGAGAGATAAATAAATACAGACTATGCCAGAGAGACAGAGAGAGATAAATAAATACAGACTATGCCAGAGAGACAGAGAGAGATAAATAAATAAAGACTATGCCAGAGAGACAGAGATAAATAAATAAAGACTATGCCAGAGAGACAGAGAGAGATAAATAAATACAGACTATGCCAGAGAGAAAGAGAGATAAATAAATACAGACTATGCCAGGGAGACAGAGAGAGATAAATAAATAAAGACTATGCCAGAGAGACAGAGAGAGATAAATAAATAAAGACTATGCCAGAGAGACAGAGAGAGATAAATAAATACAGACTATGCCAGAGAGACAGAGGGAGATAAATAAATACAGACTATGCCAGAGAGACAGAGAGAGAGAAATAAATAAAGACTATGACAGAGAGAGAAATAAATACAGACTATGCCAGAGAGACAGAGAGAGATTGAATGGAGTGATTGAAGAGAGACTGTCCTCTCTGAGGTCTGGTGTGTCAGTGCAAACAGCCTGCCAGGCAGACAGAAAGGCATCCATCCAGCCAGGCAGCTAGACTGACTGGCCACACAGACTGGCTGATAATCAGACAGACAGACTGATGATCAGACACACTGATCAGACACACTGATGATCAGACAGACACACTGATGATCAGACAGACAGACAGACAGACAGACAGACAGACAGACAGACAGACAGACAGACAGACAGACAGACAGACAGAAAAACAGACTGACAGATGATCAGACTGATGATCAGACAGACTGATAAACTGATGATCAGACAGACAGACAGGGACAGTTCTGTGCCTCCCTCCATGGTCCCCAGACCTCTCCAGGCATCCCAGGCCTGGATAATTAGGCCTCATTAACATGTGACTGGGTCTCACAGCATGACCATATGCTAATTGACTCGGCAATTAAGTCAGATTTTTTTATGATCAGAGAGAGCGAGAGAGAGAGTCAGAGAGCATGTCTGGGTTACATGATAATGATCAGAGAGAGAGTCAGAGTGCATAACTGGGTTACATTATAATGATCAGAGAGAGAGTCAGAGAGCATGTCTGTGTTACATGATAATGATCTGAGAGAGAGTCAGAGAGAATGTCTGGGTTACATGATAATGATCAGAGAGAGAGAGAGAGTCAGATCATGTCTGGGTTACATGATAATGATCAGAGAGAGAGTCATAGAGAATGTCTGGGTTACATGATAATGATCAGAGAGAGAGTCAGAGAGCATGTCTGGGTTACATGATAATGATCAGAGAGAGGGTCAGAGAGCATGTCTGGATTACATGATAATGATCAGAGAGAGAGTCAGAGAGAATGTCTGGGTTACATGATAATGATCAGAGAGAGAGAGAGAGTCAGATCATGTCTGGGTTACATGATAATGATCAGAGAGAGGGTCAGAGAGCATGTCTGGGTTACATGATAATGATCAGAGAGAGAGTCAGAGAGCATGTCTGGGTTACATGATAATGATCAGAGAGAGAGTCAGAGAGCATGTCTGGGTTACATGATAATGATCAGAGAGAGAGAGAGAGTCAGAGAGCATGTCTGGGTTACATGATAATGATCAGAGAGAGAAAGTGTCAGAGAGCATGTCTGGGTTACATGATAATGATCAGAGAGAGAGTCAGAGAGCATGTCTGGGTTACATGATAATGATCAGAGAGAGAAAGTGTCAGAGAGCATGTCTGGGTTACATGATAATGATCAGAGAGAGAGTCAGAGAGCATGTCTGGGTTACATGATAATGATCAGAGAGAGAAAGTGTCAGAGAGCATGTCTGGGTTACATGATAATGATCAGAGAGAGAGTCAGAGAGCATGTCTGGGTTACATGATAATGATCAGAGAGAGAGAGAGAGTCAGAGAGCATGTCTGGGTTACATGATAATGATCAGAGAGAGAAAGTGTCAGAGAGCATGTCTGGGTTACATGATAATGATCAGAGAGAGAGTCAGAGAGCATGTCTGGGTTACATGATAATGATCAGAGAGAGAAAGTGTCAGAGAGCATGTCTGGGTTACATGATAATGATCAGAGAGAGAGTCAGAGAGCATGTCTGGGTTACATGATAATGATCAGAGAGAGAGTCAGAGAGCATGTCTGGGTTACATGATAATGATCAGAGAGAGAGTCAGAGAGCATGTCTGGGTTACATGATAATGATCAGAGAGAGAGAGTCAGAGAGCATGTCTGGGTTACATGATAATGATCAGAGAGAGAGTCAGAGAGCATGTCTGGGTTACATGATAATGATCAGAGAGAGAGTCAGAGAGCATGTCTGGGTTACATGATAATGATCAGAGAGAGAGTCAGAGAGCATGTCTGGGTTACATGATAATGATCAGAGAGAGAGTCAGAGAGCATGTCTGGGTTACATGATAATGATCAGAGAGAGAGTCAGAGAGCATGTCTGGGTTACATGATAATGATCAGAGAAAGAGTCAGAGAGCATGTCTGGGTTACATGATGACGATCAGAGAGAGGGTCAGAGAGCATGTCTGGGTTACATGATGACGATCAGAGAGAGGGTCAGAGAGCATGTCTGGGTTACATGATAATGATCAGAGAGAGAGTCAGAGAGCATGTCTGGGTTACATGATAATGATCAGAGAGAGAGTCAGAGAGCATGTCTGGGTTACATGATGACGATCAGAGAGAGGGTCAGAGAGCATGTCTGGGTTACATGATAATGATCAGAGAGAGAGTCAGAGAGCATGTCTGGGTTACATGATAATGATCAGAGAGAGAGTCAGAGAGCATGTCTGGGTTACATGATGACGATCAGAGGAAGAATTAGTGGGGTGGGTTGTGCTGGGGAGTGGAATGGAGAGAAGATGAGAGAAGAGGACCAGAGAGCAGGATGTGCGGAGGAAGCTGTAGCGTGGAAGGGATTGTTGTGTGATGAATCAAGCTGTTGCCTCTGAGCACAGACACACGTGCACACAAGAGGAAACGCAGGCGTTGATGAAGATATGACATGCTCATACGTTCTCTCTCTTTTTCTCTGTCATACACACAGCTCTACCAGATATACACATGGTTGGCATAAGGTACATATGGTTGAGAGAGAGGAAGGCCAGAGGGTAAAACATCAGGTGTTAGAGGTTTGAATGATGACTAACTCACTCTGTGTGACACCAAAGACAGGACCTCAGAATAATATTGCATGTTTGTATGTAGTCTACTTCTCCATTGCAGTTCATGTCCAGCATACACTACACAAAGTGTTCCAAAAGGGTTCTTCAGTTGTCCCCATAGGAGAACACTTTTTGGTTCCAGGTAGAACTATTTTGGGTTCCATGTCGAATCCTCTGTGGAAAGGGTTTAAAATGGAACCCAAAAGGGTTCTACCTGGAATCATTATTGGGGACTGCCGCAGAAGCGTTTAAGGCTCTAGATAGCACCTTTTTTTCTAAGAGTGTATTGCCCCTTGTAGGATAAACAAAGTAGGCATTTTGAATGGAATTTAAACCGTCCCTGATCTGTTTCATTAAGTACATTCTAGAACACAGAACACACTCAGAGACACCCATGGGCTTTCTAACCACGTACAATTAGGGATGGGCGATATATCAAATTCATTTTAATTGATGTTTTTGCACGATATTTCAAATGCCAGTATCGCAAGAATGTAGTTTTTACTGTTTAAATTTTTTTCAGAGCATTTATGTTCTCTTATTCTCATGTTGTCTTTTTGGTCTCGTCTCCTTCTCTCCTTTTGCTGTGACTGTGCACCTTACCGTTTACACACACGCCAAGCCCCTCCCCCACACACCGAGCCCCTCCCCCACACACAGAGCCCCTCCGCCACACACAGAGCCCCTCCCCCACACACAGAGCCCCTCCCCCACCCATCGAGCCCCTCCCCCACCCACAGAGCCCCTCCCCCATCCACAGAGCCCCTCCCCCACACACAGAGGCCCTCCCCCACCCATCGAGCCCCTCTCCCACACACAGAGCCCCTCCCCCATCCACAGAGCCCCTCCCCCACACACATAGCCCCTCCCCCAGACACAGAGCCCCTCCCCCAGACACAGAGCCCCTCCCCCACACACAGAGCCCCTCCCCCAGACACAGAGCCCCTCCCCCACACACAGAGCCCCTCCCCCACACACAGAGCCCCTCCCCCACACACAGAGCCCCTCCCCCACACACAGAGCCCCTCCCCATCCACAGAGCCCCTCCCCCACACACAGATACCCTCCCCCACCCACAGAGCCCCTCCCCCACACACAGAGCCCCTCCCCACACACACAGCCCCTCCCCCACACACAGAGCCCCTCCCCCAGACACAGAGCCCCTCCCCACACACAGAGCCCCTCCCCACACACAGAGCCCCTGCCACTCACAACTACAAAGATGAGAGATCACTTCTTCCTCTTTGACAAGCGGCTTCAACCGGCTATTTACATTTCAGGTCTGGTCCAACAGAATTGGTCATAACATGGACACTGAAAGACATTGAGACATTATTTTACTGGAATAGAGGAGAAGTTAACCTTTCTAACCCTTTATATGTCTCAACTCCTCAGATTGTGCGCAGAGCAGACACTACCAAAACAGGAGTATCAATTTTAAGTTACATTTTTAAGTTTAGTTTAATTTATTTGCACAAAGAAAACAAGTGATAAACAACAATACAGATTTTAAAATAATAATAATAATATGGTTTGCAGGTGTGGTTGGAAATCCAAGGGATTATATGAAAACCACACCAGAAAAATACTAGATACAATACATAAGTACAAAAATAAAAAGAGTTTGTTAAAACAGATAACAAAACCTACTAATATATAATGCAATGAATATTGATTCTGGAAAATTCATGCTCAGTTTGTCACGCGTGGTGCCACATAACGCTAGTTGCATTTTAGCCAAAGACTGTTATACTAGCTGTCTATTTTGTGTTTTATAGATGTGCAATAAGCATCAAACACAATTATATAAGGAATTAGCAAATTGCTCTCATTCTGAGAAATAAGGTAGGCCACTTGATTTCAACATCTGAACAAAGTGGACAGGCTAACATGCTGTTTAAACAGTTGGAGACAGACAGAAGGGTGTGTTCATAACAATTCAACTGTTCTAATTGTTAGCTAGCAAATAGATACAAGTTGGCTCAACTTGAAATATAAATATTAGCTGGCTACTCACTAACACGTGGGCTTGTGCTTGAGAGATTGTTTCTGAGTACTGTGTTAATGTTCTATAAGGCCTGCTGCAAGATGTTCTCTACAAGCATCTCGCTACACTCACATTAACATCTGCTAACCATGTGTATGTGACCAATACAATCTGATTTGATTAGAAGTCAGTCATTATTAGTGAATGTGCATTATGCTTGGTTCTAGTTCTGGTTACATTTGAACAAAAAGGGCACTTTCATAGACAGACTTGAAAGCCAAATCAGTGATTATTGCAAAAAAGCAGGTTAAATAATTCAAATATTAGTGGGTCTTATGGTTGTGGAAGGCTTGTATTTAGTTTAGGTATAATTTCACAAGCCCTGAATTCATTAGATTATTGCAGACTGTTTGAAATGCAGTGTGTTAGACCTTTAATTGTACAACAAAGCTAATGTATATATATGTTTTATTTATTTATATGATTTTTAAAAATCAAATATATTGTGAATCGCCCATAAGTTAAAACAAATAAATAAATAGAGATAGGATTTTTAGGCCATATCGCCCATCCCTACGTACAATCATCAACATGACTACACCACAGCACCAGAGAGACCAAGTACGGGTAGGTAGACCAAATAACTTTCTCGTCTGACACCATTCACTCACTGCCAATGACACAACAATGTTCAAGGCAAGGAAGAGCATGTCCTGTACATGTATGCTGGAAGAATTCCTCTCCCATGTTCCAGAACAAAGTTACATTGATTCAGTCGTTATGACCTAGTAATAAGTGCATCATCATTGATGTATGAACAGTCAGCAGTGGTCACTTACCCATTATAGTAGAATTGTAGCCCTGGTTAGGTCAGTGTTCTGGCTAGAGGCCAAAAATACTCTGGTCCTAAGTGTTGCTGGCCTTGCCTTGAACTTTTCCACTGACCAAGTCCCTGCTTTAGGCAGATACCTATTTAGAGAATGTTCTTTTTACAGGCTCAGTCCCCCCCTCTCCCTTAAACAATACTGACCACATGGGAGGGTCCGCAGGGGTTTCCAGAAAGGATTGTTAGTGGGGGGACTCGGGCCCACCCATTGTTAGCTTGGCGGGGGTGATCTCAATTCCTAAATTAAGAATATAATCTCACCTTGAATGTTTCCAAATATAGAGAAGGGAGGGTGTTTGAGGATGAGAGACAATCAGTGCCTCCCCTAAGATTCTGTTCAGCAGCTGAGGTTTCTCAGATGATCTGATGTTTTAACTCTGGTGGGGGGGGGGGGGGGGGGGCTGCAAGATTTGCAGCGTATAGGGGAAACACAGAACATCCATGGATATGATTGGAAATGTGCATTTACATGAAATCCCAAAATGGTGTCAACCACCATGGAGACCTTGCTGCTCATATTATGCACTGTGAGCTATGACATCAATGGCAGAGCACAGAAGAGGCATCATTCGTGTACAATGACTGGGTTGACATATGATTCTGATGTAAACAGTATTGCCGTTTACCCTAACTCAAGATTAGATGTTGTTCTTGATGTTATGCTTGGTCAAGTGGCAGGTGGTCCTTTTCATCAATTACCCTTGAGGTCAAGGCCACGAGCATCCCATTGGTTCAAGCATGAAATGTGGGTGAGGGAATCTGTCTACCGGTGTACAGCTAGCTACCATTGTCGCCCCCAACCCTTCTTGTTGAGTTTATTGGTGGTTGGCATCCAACGTTATTGTGCATTACTGCCATCTACTGTACTGGAATGCCCCCGCCTCTCCTAGTTAAAAAATGGACCAATGTAAGTATAATGAGGGGTTCCTGCAAATGCAGGAATGCCCACATGCAGGAACGGCCCGAATTGCGGCAGCAATTGCACTCTTCTCAATGACAGACAGCCTTCCCAACAACGTGCCCGACGACAAATACCAGACCACCGGGCACGTTTACACATTAGAACCCCGCATCTGGTGCAGCCACATAACCAGCACTCACACAACACTGTTAAGGGGGCCACTTCTATCCCTGTGAATGACGAACCCTACAGTGGCCAGTGTCCAGTGTAACCACCGACACCGCACTAGGTGATGAATTCGAAGCATCAATAGTGTCGTGCTAAAACTACCAATTGGCCTTTGACAATGATTAAACCACGTTCACAGAAAACCATGCACGTATACCAATCGAATCTCTCTTGAATCACTCCCCTCCCTCTCGTTTATATCGATCGATACTCGAGGGGAAATCGAGGGAACGTACCTTGAGCGACGTAAACAAATCCGATGGAAACGATTGCAGAATGCACGTGTCACTTGTATAGCGGGGGTGTATTGGAAAAAGTCACATTTTAGGGTTGAAGCCCTCCTGCTTCGTTTGCGTTTACACTCTCCACCCACATTCCCACGGCTGTGGACCAGCTCTGCGTCCCCGACCGAATTATTCAACCCTCTCCTGGGTTAGGAACCAGAGAGAGAAAACTCTGTGTTCAACCCTCTCCCGGGTTAGGAACCAGACAGAGAACACCCTGCATTCAACCGTACTTGTTCTCTTCTGGTAACGGTCCCGATTTGACACGCCAGCAGGGAGACGCACTCGGAATGGCAGAATTGGGTTACAGTTGTCGTTTCTCCGAAATCCTTTGTTCAACGGTGCGTTTCCCCAACGAACCCCCTTTTGTGATGAATAAATAATCTTAATAAATAAAAGACATGAATGCAACTTTAATATCCCCGCTGTTCACAAAATATCGTGCGTTAAATCCAGTCACTGCTGCGCACCTTTACAATGTTCACTGCCCAGGTCGAGGCTCAGCTCCCCCTGCTGCACATTTCCCGACTGACTGCATCAACGTGTATGACAGCTTGGAGCTCTGCATAACATGCGTAATTGTAATCCCTCTTTGAACAGCCAGCGAACATGACAGCTCTACGTGGAGCAACGGGAGAAACCACAATCTACTCACTTCACTGCACTCCGTCCTCCCTCTCTCTCTAACTCTCTCCAGTCCGCTTTTGCTCTGTAGGCAGTCCTATATTCTCCCCTCCAATAACTTGGTGTGTTGACCGCGGGTTTGCCCGTCAATTCCTCTTTAGCACCACGTCCATACACCTTTCACCCAAATCTGTCTATTGGCCGGAGATTCAGTACACTCTATTTCGGTCTAAAATTGAAATGATAATCAGTGGTTCATTTACGGTTCTTGGCATCAAGGTCTTCCCTTCCACATTCGGTCTGTGGTTGGTTCGGGGCTATGAGTATAACGGTGTTGTGATGCTGGTTTCTCCTTCTGCTTGAACACCCGCGTCCTCAGCCCTTCCATTCGATCTATTCAGGGAGGCGTGGAGTGAGTGACACATAACTCGCCCCGTGCCAGACCTGCGCGGCCTACTATGAGCGCAATCAACCCACTAGGATTGGGGGGTGATTTGTTGTTGTTACCCCTCTACACCGCCTGAAATGGAATCCAACTGCTTCTGCTCGGGATATTGCCTCTTCACCGATATCCCACGTAACCAGCGGGTTAGTCGGATACCGCTGCTCTGCTTCTGAGGACAATTTGAGTGACAGTCACATTGATTTCTGTCCAGAGAGTCGCGCCTTTGTAATCCTCGTAATCACAGTCTATCTGTCAATATCCCCCATGTCATTGCCACACAGACAGAAGATAAAAGAGAAACGCTGCCTTCGTCAAAGCATGGAGCCTTTGTTGTCTGCTCTAATGTTCCAGTGGGATTGTATTTAATCTGAGATTTGGAGTATTAGTACAGGAAACTCTTTGGCCGTCCTGACCTGGCCCCAGGCCAAATTCTTTAGCATGACCATGGAGGTGATGGACATAATGACAGCACAGACACAGATCTGATACACTGACATACATACACACACTTAGACAACTAAATGCAGACACACTCGCACACACACACACGGGCATAATGTACGTGCACACACATTCACACACACAACCACACACACACCATTAACATGTGCATTGCATGTTAAACAAATGCTCAGAGCTATAACACACCTGCTCTCTTTATGCAAACTCATATAGGCTACATACAGATGCAATGCATTCTCTCTCTCGCTGATTGATGTGACAATAGAGTGACCTCATTGTGTTAACGAGGCAGCCATGTGCACCACACACATATGAGTATGCACATTGAGGCAATCATATGGAGCTGTGGCTGAAGACAGGAGCCTAACCTGACAGTCTGGGAGAGTGACAGGAGGGAGAGAAGTAGGGGGAGAGGTGAACGTTTCACCCCTCAGAGAGGGGCTCACTGCAGCCTGAGGTGAAAAGGAGTACTCTCAGATTACAGACTTTACCCTCAGTTAAATGTCACTCATATTCATTACCATCATCTGGGGTGTATTCATTAGGAACCAAACGGAAGAAAATGGACTGAAACAGAGAGGGACTATCAGGACTTGTGCAATAAGATACATTCCTTTTGATTTTCTGTTGCAAAACATTTTAAAACGTAAGGCACTAATTAATAACCCTAATTTGCTCCAGGGGCGTCGTACTACTACAGTATGACTGACCCTGTAAAACAACACATTTCACTGCACCAATCCGATGTATGTGACAATAATTATAAAATATATATAATAATAATATCAAATAAAAAAATATGACCTCCTTTGTTATAGCGTTCCCTCCCAGTCAAATTACTTAAAAAATATCAAATATGATATACACTGAGTGTACAAAACATTAGGAACACCTGCTCTTTCCATGGCATAGACTGACCAGGTGAATCCAGGTGAAAGCTATGATCCTTTATTGATGTCACTTGTTAAATCCACTTCAATCAGTATAGATGAAGGGGAGTAGATTGGTTAAAGAAAGATTTTTAAGCCTTGAGACAATTGAGACATGGATTGTGTATGTGTATCATTCAAAGGGTGAATGGGCAAGACAAAAGATTGAAGTGCCTTTGAATGGGGTATGGTAGTAGGTGCCAAACGCACCGGTTTGAATGTGTCAAGAACTACATACTGTTGGGTTTTTCATGCTCAACCGTTTACTGTGTATATCAAGAATGGTCCACCACCCAATGGATATCCAGCCAACCTGACACAACTGTGAGAAGCATTGTAGTCAATATGGGCCAGCATCCCTGTGGAATGCTTTCGACACCTTGTAGCGTCCAATCCCGACGAATTGAGGCTGTTCTGAGGGCAAAAGGGGTTGCAACTCAATATTAAGAATGTGTTCCTAATGTTTTGTACACTCACTGTATTATTTCATCACTTCAACATTGCAAATTAATATGTCTATAAGTCATATAGATACAGATATTGCTCAGTGTAAGAAGAGGTTGTGTAATACTGTAAAATTCTATGTGGTTCTTGGAAGTGCATGGTGCAGCAGCGTCTCGCAGGTTAGGTGTCCATATGGCGCCCTGCATTAGGTGATTAAAGGTGTTAGAGTCAGCAAGCTCTCACAGTCTCTCGTCAGAATTAGACATTCATCCATTACCACTTTAAGAATCATTCTTTTTTTAGGCTTTGCCAATGCATTGATATTCAAATTATTATTACATTCTAAAATATGTGAGAATAATGTGGACATTGCCTGACTAAATAGATTAGACGCAGGCAATTTATAAATTGTCTGGCTGGGCTGATGAGACAGTGGATTGCGCAGTGAGATGGAACAACGTCATAGCTTTAGCCAGTGGTAAATTGTGGATTATACAACAGGTGGGTCTAATACTGAATGCTGATTGATTAAAACCGCAATCCAGCTGGTGTCTATTCGCCAAGTTACCACCTTAAAATGCCTATTTCCTCTGACTACGCAATCCATTGTCTCATCAGCCCAGCCAGGCAATTTATCTACTTGATCTCCACAATAAAAAGCATATAGACATTATCTCAAGTGAAATTGCATCTCATTAGCTCATTGTTATGGATGTATCCAAATAAATGTCACTAGAAAACAGCTTAAACAAATGGAAATGCAGCTACTTTGTTGTTATTCTGGCTGCACTGTTTGACATGACAAAGTTAGCCGTAGTTGGCTAGCTAGCAAACAAGGGATAAGAACTTTGCCAGCCAGTATGGTAATAGAACATTTAGAACAAACAACTAGGTCACGTCCACAGATACAGAACAAAAAGACCTAACAACACCCGTGCCAATATATCCTCCAAACTGGCATTATCACTTAAAGAGACACTGGCTGGAATGCAGTTTTAACCAATCAGCGGCCAGGATCAGACCCACCCGTTGTACATCCTAAGGAAATAAGGGCCGACGCAGTGGTTCTAGGCGGAGCCCCACCTGCCCTAAATGACTGGTTGCCATTAACTTCAAAGAATGAACTCCGCGCTGTGGCTGGGGCTCAGCTCTGCCTCGTCCCGCTGCGTCGGCCATTATTTGAGCCCCACAATTTTAACACAAAAAAAATATATATATCACACTTTTTTGGGGGGGGGGGCTTGCCTGTTTTGCATGTTATTTTGGCATTAATACGTGTCACATATCAGTTTGCAAACAATTTAAAAATATATATATAATTGAGTTAATAAAGCCGCATACAAACATGGTCTCTTTTTTGTTTTCTTGAGTAAGGCAGCTCCAAAATGCAGGTGTTTCAGCCTAGCTCAGTGCTTTCTGTGGTGGTGGGGCAAGCCAAGTGAAAATACGGAGCGCTGCGCCGTGATTGGCTCAGTGTTCTGTCACGCATGGGGACACTATGTCACCGCCAAGTCTAAGGGTAGACTTGGGTATGCTGCCATAGAGGTACGTTAGAAGTGCCCATCCAAGAAGGTTCAAGGCCATTGGCCACAGATAAAATTACGTCAAATCATGTTATATGTACAGTAGCTTTGATTGGACTGATCATGATAGCATCATTCTTTCAAAATCTTAGCAAGCAGTCATGATCATGAATCAAGTTGACAATCTATTGGCAAATCATTTTTAATCCTTGTCATATGAAGAGAAGTAATGCAGAGAAATTATAGATAAAATGTATCAGTGCTCATCGACCATTGGACATTACACAACAAGTTGGAAATCGCAAATTCCACAATGAGTGGTTTGTAAGGAATCAGTGACAGTAGCTAAATGCAAGCATTACAAAGCAATCACTAGCCTGCTATTCAGTGGAGTGGCTTTGTGGTCCCAAATCTGGGATTAAGGGGCTATTTTCCAAGTTTAAAATGATAAACATTGAAGCATGATTTGTGCCATGCTGAAAACAACTGTTAACTCAGAACTGCGAAAACTTGACTTCAGTGAGTTCAAGACAATTGGGAAGTCAGGAATAAATGAGCTCCGACTGGGAAAATACGTTTTGAACGGTCATTTTCCCACGAAGGACCGCTGCACCACCTTCCTGTTCAAGTGAGCACAGCACAACAAGGTGAGTCCAAAAACGTATTGTATTCTGCTGCATAAATGATGTAATATGCCAGGGAGATATGTATACTGTAGCTAAGAAAGTAATACTAAGTGTATGTTGTGTAGTAAGATGTTAGTAGCCCATGTGCCTCACCCTAATAATTTGGTCTATTTACCCCTCTTAATTTTGCCAACTGTTCTGACTTGGTGGTGCACATGTAGCCTATAACCTGTTTTGGATAAATGTAATCATCGAATATTGTAAGAGCTTTCGTTGTCTGTTTATATGCCTCCTTTATTTATCCTACGGTTCTGACTTAAGTGTACAGGGAGAACACTGTAAGAATGGCTCATGCTCTGAATTTTGTCGCTGTACATAATGGCGCCGGAGGAGATGGCTGCCGTTTACCAATTGCTTTATTGTGTGAGTTTTTTTTCGCTTTGTTTGTAACTTATTTTGTACATAATGTTTCTGCCACTGTCTCTTATGACCGAAAAGAGCTTCTAGATATCAGGACAGCGATTACTCACCTCTTACTGGACGAAGATTTTTTTCTTTAACGAGTCGGACGCAAAGGATTTACTTCAGAAATCCGACAAGGCCCAAATCCCTGTGATTCGCATGAGAAAGAGACGGAGATATCGGGGACGTAGGGCGGTGTAACTTGTAAGAATCTGACGGCGAGTAGGTAATCTGCCTCTACCATCAGTCCTATTAGCCAACGTACAGTCATCGGATAAGAAAATAGACAAACTACGATCACGAATATTCTATCAACGGCACATTAAAAACTGTAATATCTTATGTTTCACTGAGTCGTGGCTGAGCGACGACATGAATAACATACAGCTGGCGGGTTTTATACTGCATCGGCAAGATAGAACAGCCGCCTCCCGTAAGACAAGGGGTGGCGGTTTGTAAACAACATATTTGTAAACAACAGCTGATGCACAAAATCTACTAGTAAGGAATTCTCAAGGTTTTGCTCGCCTGAGGTAGAGTATCTCATGATAAACTGTAGACCACACTATTATCCAAGAGAGTTTTCATCTACATTCTTTGTAGCTGTCTATTTACCATCACAAACCGATGCTGGCACAAAGACTGCACTCAATGAGCTGTATACGGCTATAAGCAAACGGGAAAACGCTCATCCAGAGGCGGTGCTCTTAGTGGCCGGGGACTTTAATGCAGGGAAACTTAAATCCGTTTTACCTAATTTACACCAGCATGTTAAATGTGCAACCAGAGGAAAAATAACTATAGACCACTTTTACTTCACACACATAGACGCGTACAAATCAAATCAAATTTATTTATATAGCCCTTCGTACATCAGCTGATATCTCAAAGTGCTGTACAGAAACCCAGCCTAAAACCCCAAACAGCAAGCAATGCAGGTGTAGAAGCACGGTGGCTAGGAAAAACTCTAGGCTAGGAAAAACTTTTTGCAGCAAGTGATTTCCATTTTTCCAATTGACTGTCGTGTTCAACTATTTGCAATGCTTCAATGCAACAATGTTATCATATCTGGCCAAAAGTGATCACACCAATGCACTTTCTCTCCTCAACTTTCTCCAAATGCATTTTCAATGCTGTAGGTTGTATCAATAGTTTCTGCGTTTTGCTTCCATGTTTTAAAATAATTGGAGAATTAGGTGAATATGGTCTGATACACCACGGCTTTCAGCCAATCAGCATTCAGATCTTATAAACCTGTTTATAATTATAGATCTGTGATGCCTGTGATCATAACATTACAGTCCGTTTACTAAAGGAAGAAACCAGTAAATTGTGTATACTGTACAGTACATTTATGTCTTAAAGCTGATTATTCTTTCCTAACACAACGCAGACTGTATTGCAATTAAAATATAAGCAGCATATGCCTTGTATAATATAAGCCATTTAGCAGACATTTTTATCCAAAGTGACTTACAGTCATGCGTGCATACATTTTGGGTTTGGGTGGCCCCGGGAATTAAACCCATAACCCTGGCATTGCAGCGCCATGCTCTACTAACCAAGCCCTACCTTGTGCAGGCGTTCTTTCTTTATTCATAAAATCTGTTATACATGGTCCTCTCAAAGACACTTTGGTGACACTATACTTCCCTATACCTCTCTCAAGACACTATACCTCTCTATACCTCTCTCAAGACACCATACCTCTCTATACCTCTCTCAAGACACTATACCTCTCATTTTAATATGTGCCTCTCTCTCTCTCTCTCTCTCTCTCTCTCTCGCGCTCGCGCTCGCGCTCGCTCTCGCTCTCGCTCTCGCTCTCTCTCTCTCTCTCTCTCTCTCTCTCTCTCCATTCAGCCTCTAAGCTCATTTCCTCTGACACCTCCACCTGGCAGTCAGGGCTCTCCCTGTCACCCTGCTGTGCCCCAGGCTGGCACTGCCATCCATTCCTATGCCACCCTCCAACCCCTCCCCTTGGAGGACTCCTCACCACTCCAGGACATGGCCGGGCTTCCTCTCCACAGGATGCTGGCTCCATCGCTGTGAAACACTGAGACGGTTCCCCCAGTCCTGTGATACACTGAGACAGTTCCCCCAGTCCTGTGTTACACTGAGACAGTTCCCCCCAGTCCTGTGAAACACTGAGACGGTTCCCCCAGTCCTGTGTTACACTGAGACAGTTCCCCCCAGTCCTGTGTTACACTGAGACGGTTCCCCCAGTCCTGTGAAACACTGAGACGGTTCCCCCAGTCCTGTGTTACACTGAGACAGTTCCCCCCAGTCCTGTGTTACACTGAGACGGTTCCCCCAGTCCTGTGTTACACTGAGACGGTTCCCCCAGTCCTGTGTTACACTGAGACAGTTCCCCCCAGTCCTGTGTTACACTGAGACAGTTCCCCCCCAGTCCTGTGTTACACTGAGACAGTTCCCCCCAGTCCTGTGTTACACTGAGACGGTTCCCCCAGTCCTGTGAAACACTGAGACAGTTCCCCCCAGTCCTGTGAAACACTGAGACAGTTCCCCCCAGTCCTGTGATACACTGAGACTATTTCCACAGTCCTGTGTTACACTGAGACTATTTCCACAGGCCTGTGTTACACTGAGATGGTTCCCTCAGTCCTGTGTTACACTGAGACTGTTTCCACAGTCCTGTGTTACACTGAGATGGTTCCCCCAGTCCTGTGATACACTGAGAAGGTTCACTAGTCCTTATTGCTGTTGCTATACAGTATGTTGACTGTGTGGTTACTATCCACTGCAAGTCCAGCAACAGTTATGTCACTTGGGGATAAATATAATTTATTGAATTGAACTGAATTGAACGGTGCACTGCTCGATGAGACAGCCTAATTAAGAGCTACCCATGACACGTGTTCAGAGAGTCAGAGACAAACAGTGGAAGGGTTATATCCAGAGGACGATAGCCAATCCTGGGTTGTATTCATTAGGTAACAAACGGAAGAAAACAGGCTGAAACAGGGAGGGATCTGATCTGGTGAGGACAGACGAGCACACCGGTCGCACGCCTGAGCTGTCCTTATTACGAATGTCCTGATGCGAGTCCATGACCTCACATAGGAAGTAATCACTATGACAGGATGCAGGTGTGTAAGGCTAGCAGGACAGGAAGAGAGCTAATTTTAAGACTGAATGGTGAGTGGAAGGACACGACATCAACACTCCTCTTAAACACAGTGGAATTATATGACATCCCCTCTCCTCCTTAATACAGTGGAAGGACATGACATCCCCACCCCTCCTAAACACAGTGGAAGGACATGACATCCCCACCCCTCCTAAACACAGTGGAAGGACATGACATCCCCACCCCTCCTAAACACAGTGGAAGGACATGTCTTCCTCACTCCTCCTAAACACAGTGGAAGGACATGACATCCCCACCCCTCTTAAACACAGTGGAAGGACATGACATCCCCACCCCTCCTAAACACAGTGGAAGGACATGACATCCCCACCCCTCCTAAACACAGTGGAAGGACATGACATCCCCACCCCTCCTTAACACAGTGGAAGGACATGACATCCCCACCCCTCCTTAACACAGTGGAAGGACATGACATCCCCACCCCTCCTAAACACAGTGGAAGGACATGTCTTCCTCACTCCTCCTAAACACAGTGGAAGGACATTACATCCCCACCCCTCCTAAACACAGTGGAAGGACATTACATCCCCACCCCTCCTAAACACAGTGGAAGGACATGTCTTCCTCACTCCTCCTAAACACAGTGGAAGGACATTACATCCCCACTCCTCCTTAACAAAGTGGAAGGACATGACATCCCCACCCCTCCTAAACACAGTGGAAGGACATTACATCCCCACCCCTCCTAAACACAGTGGAAGGACATGTCTTCCTCACTCCTCTTAAACACAGTGGAAGGACATGACATCCCCACCCCTCCTTAACACAGTGGAAGGACATGACATCCCCACCCCTCCTAAACACAGTGTAAGGACATGTCTTCCTCACTCCTCCTAAACACAGTGGAAGGACATTACATCCCCACCCCTCCTAAACACAGTGGAAGGACATTACATCCCCACCCCTCCTAAACACAGTGGAAGGACATGTCTTCCTCACTCCTCCTAAACACAGTGGAAGGACATTACATCCCCACTCCTCCTTAACAAAGTGGAAGGACATGACATCCCCACTCCTCCTCAACCCAGTGGAAGGACATGACTTCCTCACTCCTCAACACAGTGGAAGGACATGACATCCCCACTCCTCCTTTACACAGTGGAAGTACATGACTTCCTCACTCCTCCTTAACACTCCTCCTTAACACAGTGGAATGATATGACATCCCCTCTCCTCCTTAACACAGTGGAATGATATGACATCCCCTCTCCTCCTTAACACAGTGGAAGGACATTAATTCCTCACTCCTCCTATACACAGTGGAAGGACATGACATCCCCACCCCTCTTAAACACAGTGGAAGGACATGACATCCCCACCCCTCCTAAACACAGTGGAAGGACATGACATCCCCACCCCTCCTAAACACAGTGGAAGGACATGACATCCCCACCCCTCCTTAACACAGTGGAAGGACATGTCTTCCTCACTCCTCTTAAACACAGTGAGAGGACATGACATCCCCACCCCTCCTAAACACAGTGTAAGGACATGTCTTCCTCACTCCTCCTAAACACAGTGGAAGGACATTACATCCCCACCCCTCCTAAACACAGTGGAAGGACATTACATCCCCACCCCTCCTAAACACAGTGGAAGGACATGACATCCCCACCCCTCCTTAACACAGTGGAAGGACATGTCTTCCTCACTCCTCTTAAACACAGTGGAAGGACATGACATCCCCACCCCTCCTAAACACAGTGTAAGGACATGTCTTCCTCACTCCTCCTAAACACAGTGGAAGGACATTACATCCCCACCCCTCCTAAACACAGTGGAAGGACATTACATCCCCACCCCTCCTAAACACAGTGGAAGGACATGTCTTCCTCACTCCTCCTAAACACAGTGGAAGGACATTACATCCCCACTCCTCCTCAACACAGTGGAAGGACATGACTTCCTCACTCCTCAACACAGTGGAAGGACATGACATCCCCACTCCTCCTTTACACAGTGGAAGTACATGACTTCCTCACTCCTCCTTAACACTCCTCCTTAACACAGTGGAATGATATGACATCCCCTCTCCTCCTTAACACAGTGGAATGATATGACATCCCCTCTCCTCCTTAACACAGCGGAAGGACATTAATTCCTCACTCCTCCTTAACGCAGTGGAAGGACACGACATCAACACTCCTCCTTAACACAGTGGAATGATATGACATCCCCTCTCCTCCTTAACACAGTGGAAGGACATTAACTCCTCACTCCTCCTAAACACAGTGGAAGGACATGACATCAACACTCCTCCTTAACACAGTGGAATGATATGACATCCCCTCTCCTCCTTAACACAGTGGAAGGACATGACATCCCCACCCCTCCTAAACACAGTGGAAGGACATGACATCCCCACCCCTCCTTAACACAGTGGAAGGACATGTCTTCCTCACTCCTCCTAAACACAGTGGAAGGACATGACATCCCCACCCCTCCTAAACACAGTGGAAGGACATGACATCCCCACCCCTCCTAAACACAGTGGAAGGACATGACATCCCCACTCCTCCTTAACAAAGTGGAAGGACATGTCTTCCTCACTCCTCTTAAACACAGTGGAAGGACATGACATCCCCACCCCTCCTAAACACAGTGGAAGGACATGACATCCCCACCCCTCCTAAACACAGTGGAAGGACATGTCTTCCTCACTCCTCCTATACACAGCGGAAGGACATGACATCCCCACCCCTCCTAAACACAGTGGAAGGACATGACATCCCCACTCCTCCTTAACAAAGTGGAAGGACATGTCTTCCTCACTCCTCAACACAGTGGAAGGACATGACTTCCTCACTCCTCAACACAGTGGAAGGACATGACATCCCCACTTCTCCTTTACACAGTGGAAGTACATGACTTCCTCACTCCTCCTTAACACTCCTCCTTAACACAGTGGAATGATATGACATCCCCTCTCCTCCTTAACACAGTGGAATGATATGACATCCCCTCTCCTCCTTAACACAGTGGAAGGACATTAATTCCTCACTCCTCCTTAACGCAGTGGAAGGACATGACATCAACACTCCTCCTTAACACAGTGGAATGATATGACATCCCCTCTCCTCCTTAACACAGTGGAAGGACATTAATTCCTCACTCCTCCTTAACACAGTGGAATGATATGACATCCCCTCTCCTCCTTAACACAGTGGAATAATATGACATCCCCT
>NC_092086.1:27119796-27137296 GCF_045679555.1 Salvelinus alpinus
GGACATTAATTCCTCACTCCTCCTTAATGCAGTGGAAGGACATGACATCCCCACTCCTCCTTAACACAGTGGAATGATATGACATCCCCTCTCCTCCTTAACACAGTGGAATGATATGACATCCCCTCTCCTCCTTAACACAGTGGAAGGACATGGAAGATGGGCTGTTATGGCACTCTGGCTGTTATGGCACTCTGGCAAGAAGGAAAGTTACACACATTAACAGTTTCATTCATAACAGCTTTCATTCTATGTTATGGAATATGAAATAATTTTATTGTCCTTATATATATATATATATATATATAATATATATATATATGATATATACAGTGGGGAGAACAAGTATTTGATACACTGCCGATTTTGCAGGTTTTCCTACTTACAAAGCATGTAGAGGTCTGTAAAAATCCAGAAAATCACATTGTATGATTTTTAAGTAATTCATTTGCATTTTATTGCATGACATAAGTATTTGATCACCTACCAACCAGTAAGAATTCCGGCTCTCACAGACCTGTTCGTTTTTCTTTAAGAAGCCCTCCTGTTCTCCACTCATTACCTGTATTAACTGCACCTGTTTGAACTCGTTACCTGTATAAAAGACACCTGTCCACACACTCAATCAAACAGACTCCAACCTCTCCACAATGGCCAAGACCAGAGAGCTGTGTAAGGACATCAGGGCTAAAATTGTAGATCTGCACAAGGCTGGGATGGGCTACAGGACAATAGGCAAGCAGCTTGGTGAGAAGGCAACAACTGTTGGCGCAATTATTATAAAATGGAAGAAGTCCAAGATGACGGCCAATCACCCTCGGTCTGGGGCTCCATGCAAGATCTCACCTCGTGGGGCATCAATGATCATGAGGAAGGTGAGGGATCAGCCCAGAACTACACGGCAGGACCTGGTCAATGACCTGAAGAGAGCTGGGACCACAGTCTCAAAGAAAACCATTAGTAACACACTACGCCGTCATGGATTAAAATCCTGCAGCGCACGCAAGGTCCCCCTGCTCAAGCCAGCGCATGTCCAGGCCCGTCTGAAGTTTGCCAATGACCATCTGGATGATCCAGAGGAGGAATGGGAGAAGGTCATGTGGTCTGATGAGACAAAAATAGAGCTTTTTGGTCTAAACTCCACTCGCCGTGTTTGGAGGAAGAAGAAGGATGAGGTCAACCCCAAGAACACCATCCCAACCGTGAAGCATGGAGGTGGAAACATCATTCTTTGGGGATGCTTTTCTGCAAAGGGGACAGGATGACTGCACCGTATTGAGGGGAGGATGGATGGGGCCATGTATCGCGAGATCTTGGCCAACAACCTCCTTCCCTCAGTAAGAGCATTGAAGATGGGTCGTCTTCCAGCATGACAACGACCCGAAACACACAGCCAGGGCAACTAAGGAGTGGCTCCGTAAGAAGCATCTCAAGGTCCTGGAGTGACCTAGCCAGTCTCCAGACCTGAACCCAATAGAAAATCTTTCGAGGAAGCTGAAAGTCCGTATTGCCCAGCGACAGCCCCGAAACCTGAAGGATCTGGAGAAGGTCTGTATGGAGGAGCGGGTCAAAATCCCTGCTGCAGTGTGTGCAAACCTGGTCAAGAACTACAGGAAACGTATGATCTCTGTAATTGCAAACAAAGGTTTCTGTACCAAATATTAAGTTCTGCTTTTCTGATGCGATATGTTATTCAATAAAATGCAAATTAATTACTTAAAAATCATACAATGTGATTATCTGGATTTTTGTTTTAGATTCAGTCTCTCACAGTTGAAGTGTACCTATGATAAAAATTACAGACCTCTACATGCTTTGTAAGTAGGAAAACCTGCAAAATCGGCAGTGTTTCAAATACTTGTTCTCCCCACTGTATATACATGCACACACACACACACACACACACACACACACACACACACACACACACACACACACACACACACACACACACACACACACACACACACACACACACACACACACACACACACACACACACACACACACACACACACACACACACACACACACAGTACATACAACCTTAATCTGTCCCTCTTCAAAAGCAGCCACATGGACCCCATTACATTCTATCTTCCTTCACAGAGCCTTGAAGAAGGTTATCTGTTAACTGCTCAGGTTGCTCTATGGGGCTGAAGGGGTCTTAACCCATTAACTCTTTGTGGGTTATGGACAGGTTAGCAGAACAAAGGCCAACTCAGGATTTACTGTTCAATGTCATCCAAACAGAGGCCTGGATAGGGACAGGTAACACTGTTTTGATGTATCCTCCTGAGTGATTGGATTGCGTGCTTCATGTTGGGTAGGATCAATTATAGACTTGACTTGAATGTGATCAATCATTATATACTGAAGATCTGGGCATGTGTGTGTGTGTTGTGGTTTGTGTGACTGTGTGACTAACCGATTGATTTATGACTAATGTAAAAGTCTAGTAGGCCTGCATAAACAACATCAACGACTGCTCTGTCTCTTTCTCTCTCTCTCTCGTTCTCTCTCTTTCTTCTTCTGTAAAGGAGAAGCCTTCATCTACGTCTGCAGTTTAAAAAATATTTTATTTATAAATTTTCTGTTTTCAAACAGCTATTGCTTCTGCAGTTTTGAAATAAAAACTGTCCCCCAACCCAACCTCAGACCCAGGCAGTGGCCCCTGGAGGAGCAGGGTTACCTCCACACTGCTGCACCATTACCTAGCCAAGTGAAGTCTGACGCTGTCTGAAGCTCAGCCTGCACCACCCAGCTCAGTGGAGAGCATCATCTCTGGGCCAAGAGTGAGAAGTCGGGGCTGGGTGGGTGGAGCATGAACGGAGAGAAAGAGAGAGGTGATATCAGATGGGGATTATGGTATAATCATAGATATGCCATCATAGACTACTGCCCTTCCATTATAACACATGCACAATAGCGTGCGCACACACACACACACACACACACACACACACACACACACACACACACACACACACACACACACACACACACACACACACACACACACACACACACACACACACACACTTTCACTCTCTGACATATGACCTCATACACAGGCTCAGACATATTGCAGACAGATAATCCTTACAAAGACAGGGTCATTTGATGTTACCCCGAGCCCCCCAACACACACACACACACACACACACACACACACACACACACACACACACACACACACACACACACACACACACACACACACACACACACACACACACACACACACAATCATATCCTCAGCAGGAGAGGTCACAGCATGTGGCTAGTATAGGGGGTTATGGGGTAGCTAGTGGATTACAGTTTTGTAGGGCAGCAGTCCGATTTATAGTTAAGTACACCGACAGGATAGACCACCAACCTACACATCCCCCCTAAACTCTCTCTCTCTCTCTGAAGATGAGTACAGCTATGTAGATACTGGCTTTGTCCTGAAATGACACCCTATTCCTTTTACAGTGCACTACTTTTACAGACCCTGGTCAAAAATAGTGCACTGAATAGGGTGCCATTTGGGGCGTAATCACTGTAAACTATATTCCCCAGCTGTCTCTATCACATTGCAATTTTTTTTTCTGTCAGCTCAAAGTGAGAGTACTTTATATTAACTTCTCTCTGTCACATCAATAACAGGCTCTCTCATGTTCCTCCATTCTCACCTTTTCATCAAACCCAGTGAGTCTCATTCCCTTCCTAAACCGCTCTCTCTCTCTCCACCTCCTTGTTTCATTCTCTACATTAGAGTTGTCATATTGGGGTATATTCCATCTTACAATTTGACTACTTTGGCTGTGTTTACAGCCCAATTCTGATATTTTTTCCACTAATTGGTCTTTTGACCAATCACATCAGATTTCTTTCACATCAGATCTTTCTCAGAGCTAATATGATTGTTCAAAAGACCAATTAGTGAAAAAAATATCATAATTGGGCTGCCTGTGTGAACGCTGCCTTATAGTAGATTTGGTGGGAATTTTGCTCAGTTTCTGTGTGAAAGTGTCAATTAAATCTGGCAACACTGCTGTGTATCCACCTGAAGTGTCCTCGTTGTTTTCTACATATTGCCCATTTCCCTGCAGGGCTGGGCAGTACTGGTGTGCTTGTCTCAGGACTGCGGTGCGAAAGGATGTGGCAGGGCCAGCACACGGGGCCAGGCACAGGAAGGAAGGAGCTCCACTCAAATGCATCTCTATTGGAGAGGCTAAAGGAGCTGGGGGCATACTTTGGAGCCAGGAGACATCTCCTAGGAGAATGCCATGGCAACCAGGGCCCCAAAGCGGCGAGGGCCCCCAGGCTTTGGCAGGGGTGTTCCGACTCCCTTTTCAAGTGCCCGATCAAAAGTGTCAGGAAAGGTTCTGTTATTGGCAATTTGGCGTCTCTCCTTTCTTTTCTTTGTCTTTCTTCCCTTGCTCCGCCTCTCTTTCTTGGGTTACACAGGAGGCTGGGAGCTGTCCCGGACCAGGCCGAGGTCGCCAAGGAGGCTGGGAGAAGTTGGAGAGTAGTGTCTTTGCAATGGATTGTGGGAAAATGTTGCCAAACAACACTAGGGGGGAATGTGGCTGTGATGGTAGCTTGATATTGGACACAATAGTGAAATGATGTAGTGTCTGTAGCAGTGGGAGTAGAAGTGATCATTCTAGACTCAAATGCCAGCTATTACAGATAAGATCACCACATCTGTGTGTGAGTCTCCTGCTTCCTGCTCTCGGCATGCCAGTGAAAGTCATTTACACCACCAGGAAAAGCAGTGGTTCTGATCCATATAACAGCTTTGAGAAGGTGCTGGAGATCAAAGTAGGCTACATTTGACAGCATTACAAAGTCATAGACGGCTTCACTCGTCGTCATTGTGACACATTTACTTTGACGCAGATGCTCCTTAATGCACTGCAGAACAGAGAGTCTACCTGTAGTCTTCCCTCTCTTCTGTTCTTCCTTCTCTTCAATTGACCCATATTCCTCAGAAATTAATTAAACTGACACCAGATCAGAGGTGAACTTTTATTAATACATTCTTAGTAAAGTGATTAACATTAAAAGGTATACAGTGCAATTACCAACCCTTCTCTCCAAAAAAAAGAACATCAGTTAAGAGTAAGACAAGAGCAACAGAACACGCATGCTGCATTATTTAATGTTCCCCTAGTCTATCTGCAGTCAGCCAGGTACTATATTTGGTAGGACATGATACAATAGTATTTGAATGAAAAGACCGCCACCTTGTGGGATAAACAGAGAACTACACAGATGAGGGTTGTGTTCATTAGGGCAATGGTTCCCAACCTTTTTCGCTAACTGTACCATCAACAGAATTTTACTTTGCCTAGAGAACCCCTGAAATACCCCTGCATGTACATTTTACCAGTAAGCCTATGGTCTCATGAGTCTTCTCAAGTACCCCCAACTCATATACTATACGATAGGTGGAATTCAACTTATAGGCCTAATTATATATATTTTTTAATTAAACGACAACGGATCATTTAAGCAAAAGACATCAGTCATATGGACAACCAGACCCTTCCAATGAAAAAAGACCTAAGATAAGAGTAAGGTATGTTACACAAACAGAATGCATCTCAATTTCCCCCTTTTTCTCTGGCCCTCCCTTTACGTTGTGTTTTCCCTTCATCATGCTCCCTGTTCAGCTTTCTTCCCTCCCTCCTCTTCTCCTCCCACATGACCCCTATCCCTTTCCACCTCTATCCAATATTACAATATCCTCCATTTATTTATTTCCTTGACAGTGTCACCTCCGTTCTCCCTGTCTTGTCTTCCCTAATTCCTATCCATTTAAGCCGTTGTCCAATACCATCAACCCTCACAATTATTCTCCTAACCCACTCAACCTCTCACTCTCTTCCCTATACCCTCCCTCCCCCTGATCACTACCCCTGAATCCCAAACTCCTAGTCCCTAGCCACGAAGCACTTACATAGATCTGAGAGGATTGGACGGGTATAAGCAATATGGTGGTAGCTCCATCTGGCCTTCAGATAGGCCAGACGGGAATTGGCGCCATATAGCTTAAAGGACATCTTTCCAATCCTCTCAGATCTACCCTACTGCATAGGGGGTGGGGGCTAGGGGTTGATTTGGGATTCAGTGCCCCCTTAGCGTGAGTCCATGAGGGGCTGCAGCCAGAGCAGGAAACGGGACACCTTCTGGTAGATGTAACCCTGACTACAGTCTGCCCCTGCTGGTCTGGAGACTACCCCGGTCAGATAGAACACCTCCCTGTGGAGAGATAGGATGGGACTCCCCGGCCCCAGGATGCAGTCACCCTTGGGTCTCACCGTCGTACAGCCCATCTTGTTGGTGACCAACCCTGGGTGCCTCTCCACACACTGGGGCAGACGCTCATACGCCAGATGGTTGAGAGTGAGCGGGCCTTGGACCTCCGTGGCGTCCACGGGGTCCTTCCAGCCAGTGACCACGGCCGGATACTCGCCAGTCATCAGGACGACCTCTGCAAAGTCGCGTTCGGGCAGGCAGGCAGCGACCACGTGTTTCTTATAGACGATGCGCTCGCGGAGCTCGAGGACGGCCAGGTCGTTGTCAGGGCGACCGGGTACGTAGCGGGGGTGGACGTGGACGACTTGGACATAGAGTGTTTGTTCGCCATCTTCAGATGCGGTTTGGCGCTTGCCTGGGAGGGGAGGGACGAAGTACTCAAAATCAATGAAGGAACACATACTGTAAAGCAAATCAAAAACATACCCTCGCACGCACACACACACACACACACACACACACACACTGGACATGATGCTCCATGATGAGCACTCACCAACAGCCACCTGGAAGTTGACGTATTTCTGGGCACACTGGGCTGTAGTTAGAACCAGGTTCTCCTTCAGAATGACACCACTACAGAACCCTACAGACTCTGTACTCTTCAGAATGGCCTGCACAATGACAACACAACAGTTACAATATACAGCAGAGATGACACAGCAAAATACATTATCACAACTATGGGAATATTGGGTTAATGTGCTGTAGCTTTGATAGTGAGGGGTTGACTTCATGAGAAAAATGAATCGAAGAGCATAATAGCGCCTGTCAGTGGACAGTGTGTACCTAGTTTGATTTGTGTGTGTGTGTGTGTGTACCTCATAGTGGTGTGTGTTTTCCTACCTGCCAGGGACACTCTCCAGAGTTGCAGGCTAGTCCCTCAAAGTTGCTGGCGATGTTGGCTGACTGTCTCTTTGTCCACTGGCTCAGGCTGTTCACCTTCCCACAGGGGAATGTCACTGAGAGAGGGATGGAGGGAGAGAGAATTACTGAGTATAGTTTAGTATCTAGTATAGCATAGCATTAGCCTCGTACGAACCATCCTGATCTAGTAAGCTTACATTCTGTTTCACTATCCGCTAGCGAGATCAGGATGAGGCTAGAATAGCATAGTACAGTACAGAATCGCTTAACATATAGGATAGCATAGTATAGTGTAGCATAGTAGTATATGGTCACTGACCTGCAGGAATACACTTCACCCTCTCCTTCTCCTCTAGTTTCCAGCCACGGGCACAGGAACACTCATAGGACTGGTATCCTGGCTTACAGAACTGACTGCAGCCCTTGGTCTTATCCAACATACACACTGTCTGATCTACAATCACACAGAGAGAGGGGGAGAGAGAGGGGGAGAGAGAGGGGGAGAGAGAAAGGGGGAGAGACAGGAGGGAGAGATGAGAGGATTAAGATTAGGCATATTTCAAATTTCGACAGCACAGTTAGTGGATCCACAGAAAGATTTGAAATAATTACGGATTTGTTGAATTTGTTATTTTGAAACTTAATTTAAAAAACATGTAGGCTTCTTCACTGTTGACGTTTTTTTTTACAACATGAGTTCCCCATCAACTCGGTGTTGGGTCCTTCACGTCTCTCACCTGTCTCGCAGTGGACTCCAAAGAAGCCTGACTTGCAGACACAGTCATATCCCCCCACGCTGTCTGAGCACATGGCTCCATTCTTACACGGCTTCTCTGCACACTGGTCCCCATCTGTACACACACAGGGTTAACAACACAGCCTGTCAAATGGTACATTCACTAACACACATGTTCTTGGGTGAAGCTATTTTAACTGTCACACCAAATCACATGGATTTCAACTGAGTGGTAACCTAAAAGACTAAGTACTCTGATATGTTCCAAGAGAACGTCAGTCAAAATCATTACACTTACCTATGTAGACTGACCAGAAGATATCCTGAAACATCAAAACAAAATCCACTGTCAGTTTGATTCAAAATGTCTACAGAATCATCAGAAGCAAGAAGAGAGATTAAAAAAAGGAGATGAGTGGAGAGAGACAAGGAAAGGAGGAAGGTTTGGAGGTTGTTAAAGAGGACGTCTGAGGTGAGAAAAGGAAGGATGAGCTGAAGGAGGTGAGGAAAGAAGGGAGTCTAATAGAGGGAGGTGTGAGGAAAGAAATCTGCTTAGTGGGAAGAGGGAGCATTGGCCCACCGTGCGGTAGGAGTCCTGGAAGATCTCTCTGGCCTCCTCGTAGTTGCAGACCTCCTCCAGACACTCCCTCTCCAGGTTGGCAGGGAGCAGGCTCTCCTCGTTGCCCACGTTGGCCCTCTTCTGGCGGGACAGGGTGATCACTTCACTGGCCTCCTGCTTATCCAGGAACACTGGGGGGGGGGGGGGGTTAGTCGTTGTACTTTCGACACTCATTCACAAAAAAAACTTTTTTTATCTCAATGGATAGTCTATTTTTCATATAACCTGATTCCACTTTGAAAATAGTTTAATACAGATTCTCGGCCTAAATCTGTCGACTCTATGTAGTAGAGTACAATAGTAACAATCTTTGTTACTAATTAACTAAGGCTTAAACCCAGTGCCAAAAAAGCACAGAACTACACCAATAGACCTAAACACTCTTCACACAGTACCTTTGACTCTACGGATCCCCACTCCCAAAAAAGGGTCTCAGATTCCATTAAGAATGTAGGCTAATGACTCCATGACAAACTCTCCTTGTCTAATGTCATCCTGCCCCTTCCCATGTCCTGGTGTCCTGTCTACTGGATAAACAGGCCCCTTACCATGTCCTGGTGTCCTGTCTACTGGATAAACAGGCCCCTTACCATGTCCTGGTGTCCTGTCTACTGGATAAACAGGCCACATCCCTGTCCTTGTGTCCTGTCTAGTGGATAAACAGGCCCCTTCCCTGTCTTAGTGTCCTGTCTAGTGGATAAACAGGCCCCTTACCATGTCCTGGTGTCCTGTCTACTGGATAAACAGGCCACATCCCTGTCCTTGTGTCCTGTCTAGTGGATAAACAGGCCCCTTTCCTGTCCTTGTGTCCTGTCTACTGGATAAACAGGCCCCTTACCATGTCCTGGTGTCCTGTCTACTGGATAAACAGGCCACATCCCTGTCTTGGTGTTCTGTCTAGTGGATAAACAGGCCCCTTCTCTGTCCTGGTGTCCTGTCTAGTGGATAAACAGGCCCCTTCTCTGTCCTGGTGTCCTGTCTAGTGGATAAACAGACCCCTTCCCTGTCCTGGTGTCCTGTCTAGTGGATAAACAGGCCCCTTCTCTGTCTTAGTGTCCTGTCTAGTGGATAAACAGGCCCCTTCCCTGTCTTGGTGTTCTGTCTAGTGGATAAACAGGCCCTTTCCCTGTCCTGGTGTCCTGTCTACTGGATAAACAGGCCCCTTCCCTGTCTTAGTGTCCTGTCTAGTGGATAAACAGGCCCCTTCCCTGTCTTGGTGTCCTGTCTAGTGGATAAACAGGTCCCTTCCCTGTCCTGGTGCCCTGTCTAGTGGATAAACAGGCCCCTTCCCTGTCTTGGTGTCCCGTCTACTGGATAAACAGGCCCCTTCCCTGTCCTGGTGCCCTGTCTAGTGGATGTGAGTTCCTCCTTTCAATGTTAAGTGCTTTGGAACCCAGTGAGCCCTCTAAATAATCTATTTTCATTACTGGCTGGATTGGCCATCCAGGGAAAATAACCATCCAAGGAAAGTCCCTCTGTGCCCTTTTGTTGTGGGCGGCAGGAAGCCTAATGGTTAAGTGAGTTGGGCCAGAAACCGAAAGGTCGCTGGTTTGAATCCCCGAGCCAACTAGGTGAAAGTGCCCTAGAGCAAGGTACATAACCCTACTGTAATTATTCCTGTAAGTCACTCTGGATAAGAGCATCTGCTAAATGACTAAAATATCAAATGTGTTGCTCAGGGCCATCAGCCAGCAGCATCGTGTCCCTGGTCCCTTACCTGTCTTGGTGTTTTTAGTGTCCAGTCTGGCCGTCACAGCTCCCAGTAGCAGTAAGGAAAGCAGGGTGGCAGTGGTGGCTAGGGAGCCCATGGTGGCAGCTAGAGGACAGTCTGTCTGAGTCTGTCTGGCTGTATGTCTGTCTAATCCTGTCAGCTCACCTCAGCAGAGTTCAAAGTTCACACCTAAAAACAACAAGGACCAGAGTTCAGAGATTCCCACATTCTGACATAGACATCACAGATGACATAACTTTCTGTCAGGATGAGCTTCAAAGAGACCGGGTCATGTTACGTGCAGGGTCAGAGTAACCTACAAAACAAGAGGATGAAGACTAATTGTTGTTAAAAGCTTTTGGATCTTGGGATCATCATTAAAATCTTAAACTTCAGTCTTGCAGCTTCCTCTCTCTCTATGTAAAAATACCTCAAAATCAACAACCTGTTTGTTTAATAGAGTTAAGACATCAAATGATCCCATCAGAACAGTGACAACGCATTTCCTAAAGAACCCCTGGACTTGGTTACAATGCTGCCATCGTGTGGTACTATACCCAGTTTATTGTTGTTTCATCCATTTACAATCATAAACAACAAAGAGGGATAACATCAAACACCCAAAAACAAACTACATTCATTGGTATTAAGCCTAATCACATAGTTAGTTTAATAGATTGACTGTAACAGAACAAACAAAACAAAACAGGCCTGTGTGTTTATATTTAGTCCAACATGAATATGAACTGGTTGATGTCGTGGATGATGCTGCTGTCGGCTATAAAACAACATATGACACGACCAGACTAATCTGACATGATGCTGGAAAAGCTTGGGCTACCACAAACTGCTAAAAACATACGAATGTATGGATCTTAAACGACACTTAAAAATATAGAGGCCTATCATGCATCCACGCTATATTATGCTACCTAAATCGGAACGCGTATCCCATTATTGGAGAGATGGACCGCTATTCAGGGCGCGGCAAAACGCATGATGATTAGAACGGTAAAAAATGCACGGTAACCTACCGCATCGGACTTCAACCGGGGCTTTGGCGGAATGAGAAGGATGACAGATGCCTGTTCGGTTGGTTCTCTCTCTGGTCCCGACACGCAGTTCACCGTGTGGATCCTCGGCTCTGAGATCGCAATAGAGGTTGACAGCATCACACTCCAATGTTGCTTTTTCAGGCCACTGCGACGTGTGTAATCAACCACGTGAGGGCGGTCTTGGATACTTTATTCAAACCATTAATACAAATACTGTATGTAGGCTACTATATACTGTATTGGTCCGTTCTACTGTAACCCGTTCTACTGTAACCCGACCATGGATTGTTGATGCTACTGTATGTACTGGCCATTGAGAGGTTTGATGCCGCTGCCATATTGGTACTCCAATATGCACTTCTCCAATGCTTCAAGGACAAAATTACATGCATTCCTATTTTTTTTTCTAGTTGGGACAGTAACATTATTACTCTCTAAAAAAATTACTTTATTTGTATGTTTAGTTCACATAATATAATGTAAAAGTATGCATTAAGGTGTCTGTAGTAGAATATACATGGCAAAAATGAATGTAAACGTTAATAAATGCATTCCAAAATCTTATTTTTTTTTTACACTGGAGGAGAAATACTAATTTTACACTGGAGGAGAAATACTCAAATGGATTCGTAGTCACTTCAAAACAGCGCCCCCTGTCAGTCATCCAGTGTTTATACACATCGTTAATATTATCCTATGGTTCTATGTAGGCTTCTTCACTGTTGATGTTGAGACTGGTGTTTTGCGGGTACTATTTAATGAAGCTGCCAGTTGAGGACTTGTGAAGCGTCTGTTTCTCAAACTAGACACACTAATGTACTTGTCCTCTTGCTCAGTTGTGCACCGGGGCCTCCCACTCCTCTTTCTATTCTGGTTAGAGCCAGTTTGAGCTGTTCTGTGAAGGGAGTAGCACACAGCGTTGTACGAGATCTTCAGTTTCTTGACAATTTCTCGCATGGAATAGCCTTCATGTCTCAGAACAAGAATAGACTGACGAGTTTCAGAAGAAAGTGCTTTAGAGTTAGATGCACTATTGTAAAGTGGTTGTTCCACTGGACATCATAAGGTGAATGCACCAACTTGTAAGTCGCTCTGGATAAGAGCGTCTGCTAAATGACTTAAATGTAAATGTAAATGTTTCTGGCCATTTTGAGTCTGTAATCGAACCCACAAATGCTGATGCTCCAGATACTTAACTAGTCTAAAGAAGGCCAGTTTAATTCCTTCTTTAATCAGCACAAAATGATGAACTTGGATTAGCTAACACAATGTGCCATTGGAACGCAGGAGTGATGGTTGCTGATAAAACATCTGCCGTTTCCAGCTACAATAGTAATTTACAACATTAACAATGTCTACACTGAATTTCTGATCAATTTGATGTTATTTTAATGGACAAAAAATTTGCTTTCTTTCAAAAACAAGGACATTTCTAAGTGACCCCCACTTTTGAACAGGAGTGTATATGGTTGACAATGTTTAGCTTTCAACATGACTTTTGAAATTAAGCATCACTTCCATGAATCCTCGACCTTGTCCTCAGTAACCACACCCTTTGGTGTTGAATTCTCCAGTCATTGGTTGAATGCCCAAACGACACAGGGTTTCAAGCCTTGATTGGTTAATCACTGAGGTGGTTACCTTGCTGTCTTCTCCCCCTCTCTCTTCATCAGGGTTGGGGAATAACTGATAACATGTTGGGGAGTAACTGATTACTGTTTTATCTTTTCTTTTATATGTAATGTAAGTGCCTTGATGTGTTTGGACCCCAAGTAGAGTAGATGCTGCCTTGAAAAAAGGCACAGTTTTAAGTTTGTTCCACCTGAGTGAGTCTGACCCCAAGTCAGAGACCACTATGATGACACACCAAATGCGTTAATTACTTTTGTCTTCTTCTAATAATGCCTCTTAAAGGGAAAGTAATGCAAAAGTAATCAGATTACGTTATTGTGTTTGGGTAATCCAAAAGTTATGTTACTGATTACAGTTTTGGACTTAACTAGTAACTATAATCGATTACATTTAGAAAGTAACCCACCCAACCATTCTCTCTATCCCCTCCCTCCCTCGCCTCTTCCTTCCTGCATCTCATAATATATAAACATATATTTAGCCGAGGTTTTTATCCAAATAAACTTACAGCCATGCATGCATTTTACGTATTGGCGGTCCTGTGAATCAAACCCACTATTCTGGAGTTATAAGCTCAATGTCTACCAAATGAGATAGAAAGGACATCAGGACAACTCTCCCTCTTTGCCTCCTTCTCTATCTCCCTCCCTCCCACCCTCCCTTTGTCCCATTAGTTTGCCCTCCGTGTTAGGGAGCTCTCCGTTCCCCCACCCCACCTCTACCCCAGCCCACCCTGACCTTCTCTCCCGACTCTCCCTGGTGCCAATGATAATTCCATTTTACTTCGCCGGTGTGATCGGAATCATAATCACAGCGGCTTTGAAGTCGGGCATCAAACGAGATGGAAATCCGTCCATTATAGATCAATGTGAGAGGGCAAATGCACACAGACCCAGACAGCAGCAGCAACAACAAGAACACCAAGTGAGAGAGGAAGGGTGAGATAGAGTGGGAATAAGAGAAGAGAGGGAGAGGCAGGAAGGAAGAGGAGAGGGAAGGCAGGTGGAAGAGGAGAGGAGGAAGGAAAGAGAGAGAGAGGGAATAAGAGAAGAGAGGGAGAGGCAGGAAGGAAGAGGAGAGGGAAGGCAGGTGGAAGAGGAGAGGAGGAAGGAAAGAGAGAGAGAGGGAATAAGAGAAGAGAGGGAGAGGCAGGAAGGAAGAGGAGAGGGAAGGCAGGTGGAAGAGGAGAGGAGGAAGGAAAGAGAGAGAGAGGGAATAAGAGAAGAGAGGGAGAGGCAGGAAGGAAGAGGAGAGGGAAGGCAGGTGGAAGAGGAGAGGAGGAAGGAAAGAGAGAGAGAGGGAATAAGAGAAGAGAGGGAGAGGCAGGAAGGAAGAGGAGAGGGAAGGCAGGTGGAAGAGGAGAGGAGGAAGGAAAGAGAGAGAGAGGGAATAAGAGAAGAGAGGGAGAGGCAGGAAGGAAGAGGAGAGGGAAGGCAGGTGGAAGAGGAGAGGGAAGGCAGGTGGAAGAGGAGAGGGAAGGCAGGTGGAAGAGGAGAGGAGGAAGGAAAGAGAGAGAGAGGGAATAAGCAGGAGAGAAGAGGAGAGGGAGAGGGAAGGCAGGTGGAAGAGGAGAGGAGGAAGGAAAGAGAGAGAGAGGGAATAAGAGAAGAGAGGGAGAGGCAGGAAGGAAGAGGAGAGGGAAGGCAGGTGGAAGAGGAGAGGGAAGGCAGGTGGAAGAGGAGAGGGAAGGCAGGTGGAAGAGGAGAGGGAAGGCAGGTGGAAGAGGAGAGGGAAGGCAGGTGGAAGAGGAGAGGGAAGGCAGGTGGAAGAGGAGAGGGAAGGCAGGTGGAAGAGGAGAGGGAAGGCAGGTGGAAGAGGAGAGGGAAGGCAGGTGGAAGAGGAGAGGGAAGGCAGGTGGAAGAGGAGAGGGAAGGCAGGTGGAAGAGGAGAGGGAAGGCAGGTGGAAGAGGAGAGGGAAGGCAGGTGGAAGAGGAGAGGGAAGGCAGGTGGAAGAGGAGAGGGAAGGCAGGTGGAAGAGGAGAGGGAAGGCAGGTGGAAGAGGAGAGGGAAGGCAGGTGGAAGAGGAGAGGGAAGGCAGGTGGAAGAGGAGAGGGAAGGCAGGTGGAAGAGGAGAGGGAAGGCAGGTGGAAGAGGAGAGGGAAGGCAGGTGGAAGAGGAGAGGGAAGGCAGGTGGAAGAGGAGAGGGAAGGCAGGTGGAAGAGGAGAGGGAAGGCAGGTGGAAGAGGAGAGGGAAGGCAGGTGGAAGAGGAGAGGGAAGGCAGGTGGAAGAGGAGAGGGAAGGCAGGTGGAAGAGGAGAGGGAAGGCAGGTGGAAGAGGAGAGGGAAGGCAGGTGGAAGAGGAGAGGGAAGGCAGGTGGAAGAGGAGAGGGAAGGCAGGTGGAAGAGGAGAGGGAAGGCAGGTGGAAGAGGAGAGGGAAGGCAGGTGGAAGAGGAGAGGGAAGGCAGGTGGAAGAGGAGAGGGAAGGCAGGTGGAAGAGGAGAGGGAAGGCAGGTGGAAGAGGAGAGGGAAGGCAGGTGGAAGAGGAGAGGGAAGGCAGGTGGAAGAGGAGAGGGAAGGCAGGTGGAAGAGGAGAGGGAAGGCAGGTGGAAGAGGAGAGGGAAGGCAGGTGGAAGAGGAGAGGGAAGGCAGGTGGAAGAGGAGAGGGAAGGCAGGTGGAAGAGGAGAGGGAAGGCAGGTGGAAGAGGAGAGGGAAGGCAGGTGGAAGAGGAGAGGGAAGGCAGGTGGAAGAGGAGAGGGAAGGCAGGTGGAAGAGGAGAGGGAAGGCAGGTGGAAGAGGAGAGGGAAGGCAGGTGGAAGAGGAGAGGGAGAGGCAGGTGGAAGAGGAGAGGGAAGGCAGGTGGAAGAGGAGAGGGAAGGCAGGTGGAAGAGGAGAGGGAAGGCAGGTGGAAGAGGAGAGGGAAGGCAGGTGGAAGAGGAGAGGGAAGGCAGGTGGAAGAGGAGAGGGAAGGCAGGTGGAAGAGGAGAGGGAAGGCAGGTGGAAGAGGAGAGGGAAGGCAGGTGGAAGAGGAGAGGGAAGGCAGGTGGAAGAGGAGAGGGAAGGCAGGTGGAAGAGGAGAGGGAAGGCAGGTGGAAGAGGAGAGGGAAGGCAGGTGGAAGAGGAGAGGGAAGGCAGGTGGAAGAGGAGAGGGAAGGCAGGTGGAAGAGGAGAGGGAAGGCAGGTGGAAGAGGAGAGGAGGAAGGAAAGAGAGAATATTAGTAGGGAGATGTTTGATCACTTGTCAGCTTGGACAAAAGTTCTAACTTAAACAAGCGACATGGCAGACAAGAATTGAATCTCAAACCAGAAGGACTTCACCTTTATCTGTGTGAGTGTGTGTGTATGCACACGTGTGAGTGTGAGTGTGTGTGTATGCACACGTGTGAGTGTGTGCAGTATTTTAGGACCTCAGGGCTATAGGGCTGCAGACTGCAATGTTAAGTGTTGATCTATTTCCTCCAGTCCAATAACAGAGGCATTATAAAGGCCTGCTTCACCAGCTGATCCCCAGAGCTGGCCTGGTCTGCCAAGCTAGTCTAGCCCAGAGAGGGTCACTGTGGCTGGGGATGGGGAGAGGGAACGTGCCCCGGCCTGCTGGATCTGGAGGTGGTGGTGGATATACAAATGATCAGGATATGGAGATTTCCCATCGGACGGCGTTCTGATTAGAAATATGTAGAAATAAATAACTAGTTATAATACAGTACCAGTCAAAAGTTTGGACACACCTACTCATTGCAGGGTTTTTATTTGTTTTTACTAGTTTCTACATTGTAGAATAATAGTGAAGACATCAAAACTATAAAATAACACATATGGAATCATGTAGTAAACAAAAAAGTGTAAAACAAATCAAAATATATTTTATATTTGAGATTCTTCAAAGTAGCCACCCTTTGCTTTGATGACAGCTTTACACACTCTTGGCATTCTGTCAACCAGCTTCATGGGGTAGTTACCTGGAATGATTTTCAATTAACAGGTGTGCCTTTTTAAAAGTTAATTTGTGGATTTTTTCCCTTCTTAATGCGTTTGAGCTAGTCAGTTGTGTTGTGACAAGGTAGGGGTGGTATACAGAAAACAGCCCTATTTGGTAAAAGAACAAGTGCATATTATGGCAAGAACAGCTCAAATAAGCAAAGAGAAACGACAGTCCATCATTACTTTAAGACATGAAGGTTAGTCAAAACGGAACATTTCAAGAACTTTGACAGTTTCTTCAAGGGCAGAAGCAAAAACCATCAAGCACTATGATGAAACTGGCTCTCATGAGGACCGTCACAGGAAAGCAAGACCCAGAGTTACCTCTGCTGCAGAGGACAAGTTCATAAGAGTTACCAGCCTCAGAAATTGCAGCCCAAATAAATGCTTCACAGAGTTCAAGTAACAGACACATCTCAACATCAACTGTTCATAGGAGACTGCGTGAATGAGGCGTTCATGGTCGAATTGCTGCAAAGAAACCACGACTAAAGGACACCAGTAAGAAGAAGAGACTTGCTTGGGCCAAGAAACACGAGCAATAGACATTAGACAGGTGGAAATCTGCCCTTTGGTCTGATGAGTCCAAATTTGAGATTTTTGGTTCCAACCGCCGTGTCTTTGTGAGACGCAGAGTAGGTGAACGGA
>NC_092086.1:27139796-27180290 GCF_045679555.1 Salvelinus alpinus
CTTCTCCCTCTCTCTCTCTCTCTCTCCCTCTCACAGACTCATTCTCCCTCTCCTTCCCTCTCTCCCTCTCTCTCCCTCTCACAGACTCCTTCTCCCTCTCTCTCTCTCTCTCCCTCTCACAGACTCCTTCTCCCTCTCCTTCCCTCTCTCCCTCTCTCCCTCTCACAGACTCCTTCTCCCTCTCTCTCTCTCTCCCTCTCACAGACTCCTTCTCCCTCTCTCTCCCTCTCTCCCTCTCTCCCTCTCACAGACTCCTTCTCCCTTCCCATTTTGATTCCCTCACTCTCACTCCTTTATTTTCCCTGTTCCAACTGTGACAGCATTGTACGTGTATGTGCACTATCCCATAGGAATGTGTGCATCCCATAGGAATGTGTGCACTATCCCATAGGAATGTGTGCACTATCCCATAGGAATGTGTGCACTATCCCATAGGAATGTGTGCACTATCCCATAGGAATGTGTGCACTATCCCATAGGAATGTGTGCACATGTGACACTTGATGAGACTTGTGGTGAGTTAGGCCATAATGTCCATCCCAATCTGTGCCTGTGTTAAGTACCTGAGTATACCTACATATGTCAGTGTGCCTGAGTCTGACAGTGATACTGTGCATATATGTGTGTGGGTGTGTGAGTCTACCTGTGTGTGTATCTGTGTGCGAGCCTGTGTAAGAGTGTGTGTGTGTACCTCTCCTAATGGCGTGGGTAATGAGGATGTAGCGGGTGTGTTAACGACTCAGACAGTGGGAAGATAGATGTCACTGCAGCCCTGGGGAGACCTATCGATAGGCCAGCCTGTCAGGCAGGCAGGCAGCCAGGCTGTCACTACAGGGGCCAGAAGAGATAGTGGCAGCCGATAGGGACCACACAGAGTGACACAGAGTCTCTTAATGCCCTGCCCTGACACACCACCACCAGCCGTCACGACTGACGAGAGATGCCGTAATACCTCCCAGGATGCGTTGAGGTCAACGGTGTGATAATGATGTGTGTAGTATTTTTATGCAGGGTGTAATGGACGTCACGCTGCTTTCTTAGTCGTACCACTTGGTCCTGCTCCAGCTCACAGCAGGACTAGAACCTGGGACCACTGCCTCGCAAACACACCCTGAAATGTTCTTACCCAGTTGTGCCACCGAAAAGCTAGCAATTTGGCTCTTTGAGTGAAGACATTTCAGGCTGATAGGGTTGAGTGTGTAATGATGATGTCTTTAACACTATAGACCAGAGTGCTCCTGACCCTCTGGCTGTTCCAGAGCTCTGCTAGCTGCTGAGAGTATTACCTTCCTCTCCCTCTCCCCATCCATCTTTACCCTCTCTCCATATCTCTCTCTCTCTCTCTTTCTCAATTTCTCAATTTCTCTCTCTCCCTCTCTCTCTCTCAGCTCCCTCTCTCTCTCCATCCACTTCTCCCCATCTTTCTCCATGATCAATTAACATCTTCTAGTCTATATTTTATTGAACATTTCATTGTGCTGTTGGTACGGCCCCCACCCTAACTCCTGCCTTTGTGAATGTTCCATGTTGGAGAAGAGAATTAAGGGCATGTGAACCACACCCCTTCTCTTCCTCAATCCATTTATCTCTTATCCATCCCTCCATCCTCCCTTTCTCCATCCCTTCATTATTATGAATCAGCTGATTATGCTGGCATACTAAACAAACAGCCTGGCTATTACACTAAACATCCATAATTAATACAACCTTTCACTCAGCGCAAATCTGATGGATAGAACACAACAGGCTACACCTCTCCATCTCTCCCTCCATCTCTCCGTTCATCCCTCGCTCCATCTCTCCCTGATTCCTACCATGTTCCTTTTTCCTTCAGCTTCTCATCATCTGTGCTGAGTCCACCCCTCCCAAACATCATCTTCTCTCTCTCTCTCTCTCTCTCTCTCTCTCTCTCTCTCTCTCTCTCTCTCTCTCTCTCTCTCTCTCTCTCTCTCTCTCTCTCTCTCTCTCTCTCTCTCTCTCTCTCTCTCTCTCTCTCTCTCTCTCTCTCTCCTTCTCTCCCTTGTTTTATTCCCCCCTCTTTCCTCTTTCTCCTTCTCTCTTCTTCTCTCTCTCCCTGTCTTTTCCCTCCCACTCATCTCTCCTTCTCTCTCTCCTTCTCCTCCAGCTCTTCTCTCTCTCTACACCTCCCTCCCTCCCTCCCTCCCTCCCTCCCGCCCCTCCCTCCTCTCTCTCTCCTTCCCTCTCTCCCCTACCCATAGGTTCCATTCTGTGAAAGCTTGGCAGGTGAGTGAGTGTTATATTTTATTCAGCAGTGAGCCAGCCTCCCCCTGTATAATGGATGCGTCCCAAATTACACATTATTCACTACATTGTGCACTACTTGACCAGGGCCCATAGGAACATAGGGTGCCAATTGGGATGCATACAGTGTTACCCATTTAATCAGGGCAGTGGGGGCCTAACCCCTAGCACACGAAACCACTCTTGTGCAAAGTCATGCCTGATATCACTGAACATTGATTTTATGTCCACACCTGCAACTACAGTGAATATATTATGTTTGTCATATGTTCTGTATGTATTCAGTTCAGCTGACAACAATGTGAATCGATTGTATTCTGTAATTCAATGTACACATTGTTATGAACAAATTTTCACTATTCACTCACGATGTAGGACCCGCAAACAATGTAGTGCTAAGATGGTATTCAAATGTAGAGAAAGAGGATTTGTATGCAGAGGATTAAGCATAGAAATAGAATGAATAGATTGTATTTGTATGCAGAGGATTAAGCATAGAAATAGAATGAATAGATTGTTCTATGGAATCAAGCAAAGGTATGAAGTAGAGCAACACATACGTGTTATGAACAAACAAATACCTTCCACCCATAGGACCCTAGTACAACAATGTCCTTCAATGTAGAGACAAAGAATTTATTGCACTAGATTAAGCATAGAAATAGAATGAATAGACTATATTCCCATGGGATTAAGTAGGGCAGTAGAGGCACATAGGGATCAACAGGAACAGATGCTGAGGGGTGAACACTTTGTACGTGTCACAATGACACTGATTCACTGATTCACTGACTCACTGATTTACACAGATTACCTCATAGTTACACTGTAGGCAATCAGGATATCTAGTTAACCAAGCGCACAGGTGTTCCCACACATGTATACAACACGTGTACACATGCATGATCATTGAACTTGTTGGCACACAAGCAATCACTCACAATCACACACGAGATGACAGATGGGAGTTCAATGGTGTGTGTGTGTACATGTGTGAGAACACCACATACAACTGTTGAACTTGTTGGCACACAAGCAATCACACACAATCACACACACACACACACACACACACACACACACACACACACACACACACACACACACACACACACACACACACACACACACACACACACACACACACACACACACACACACACACACACACACACACACACACACACACACACACACACACACACACACACACACACACACACACACTACTCCCATCTGTCATCTCGTCTTCCCCCCAATTTGATATGTTCTTTGTGTAGACTATACTAAAACATAACCACTCCTCCTCCTTCCTCCTTCCTCTGTTCCCTCACTCTCACTGCCTTCCTGTCTTCTCCTCACTCACACATATCCAAATAATCTTTATCCCTCTCTCCTCTCTTTTCCCTCTTTTGCTCCCTCACTTCTCCTTACTCACTCCTCTAGTGTGCCCTGGCTCTCTCTCTACCCCCTCCCTCCTGTCTCACTCACACCATCTCTCTCTTTCAATTTCTCTCTCTCTCTCCCTCTCTCTCTGTCTTAACCCCCTCCCTCTCTAAATCTCTCTTTTTCGCTCTCTCCATCCTCTCTGTCTCTGTCTTTCTCTCGGTTCATTCTGTTTCTCTCTCAATCACACATGCATGCAGCATCTTCCCTCCCCACATACTTTCTCTCTCAACTCTCCTCCTCCTCTCTCCCTCCTCCTCTCTCCCTCTGTCACACACACATATCACCTCTTATCTTCCCGTCCGTGTCGTCTGTGTCTCAACATCTGTCTCTCTCACACAGACACTTACAGCCTCTTCTCCCCTCTCTGTCTCCCTCTCTCTTCTTCTCTCTCTCACTCAGACACGCACAAACGCTCGCGCAACCCCAGCTTCAACACATACCACACACTCATGCCGACTGGCACCCAAGGACAGAGCACCCTCACTCTCTCTCCCTCTCCCTCTCCCTCTCTCCCTCCCTCCCTCCCTCTCTATCTCTCTCGCTCTCTCCCTTTCTCTGTCTCAGTACTGCTGTCTGGGTCTGTGAGAGTGTGTGTGTTTCTGGGCTTCCCCGACTCCGAGCCGAGCTCACACACTCCTGAGCATTTGAGGACGAGGACCAGGAGGAAGAGGAGGGCCATGGAGCACAGCCACATCTTCACCCTCCTTTCCCCCCCCAACAGCAGTGCCTGGAGCCCGGGGCAGCAGCTGGCCGACACTCCCCAGGGTTGCCCCCTTGGACCACTGCCCGTCATCTACTACAGCGCCCTGCTCTGCCTCGGCCTGCCCGGTAAGAGGGACAGGGGGGAGAGGATGGATTAGAGAGAGTGTGTGTGTGTGTGTATTATTTGTGTGTGTGTGTGTGTGTTGTTCCTGTCTTACTACGTATATGTATTTTTTGTGAATATGTATTTGTTTGTGTTTGTATGACAGTGTGTGTGTGTTTGCTCTACTCTAAGTGAGTGTGTGTTTGTGTTGGAAGTCTGTGTTTTGTGCTCAGCTGCTCTAGTCATTAATTTATATCTCACATTGACCTTGTCTTATCTGTGTGCTCGAGTGTGTGTGCATGTGTCTGTGCCAGTGTGTGTGTGTGCCCACACACAAACACAGAACTACTTGTGTGTGTGTGTGTGTGTGTGTGTGTGTGTGTGTGTGTGTGTGTGTGTGTGTGTGTGTGTGTGTGTGTGTGTGTGTGTGTGTGTGTGTGTGTGTGTGTGTGTGTGTGTGTGTGTGTGTGTGTGTGTGTGTGTGTGTGTGTGTGTGTGTGTGTGTGTGTGTGTGCGCCTGCACGTCGGTCTGTTGGATCAACAGAGATAAAAGCCAGACAAATGAAAAAAAGGGATGAAATGTTATTTTCTGTTACTCAGCTCAAATTTCACCTCTTTTAAATCATCCGGCTTCTATTCACCCAGTGAATTACAATGATGTGAAGGATTTATCCAGGTGATGACTGGTCCTGAAATGTGACTATTTCCTACGTAGACGTGACCTCTAGGACATAATGTAGGACTGTCTTTCGTACGCAGATGCCAACTCTAGGACATAATGTGGGATTGTCTTTCCTACACAGACACGGCTCTCTGGCCTCTAGGACATACTGTGTGTTAACCGGCTCTCTGACCTCTGAAAGGTATTGATGCATCCCAGTCATGTCTGATCCAAAGACGTATGTGACAGTTCAGACCTGGGCAGATAGCTTGACTGTAATATGTGTTTAGAGTAAAACACATTGTGCCTGGAGAACTACTTGTCTGTGTTATAGCTGCGGGTAGACACACTTAAATGAACACACTGTACCATTAGTCTGGACGGAGACTGCCGTGGCTTTCAGGTGCATAGCCTACGAGCCATCGTGTTGTTGGGTTACTTACAGTACTTCATCGTTTCTGTAAAGACTTATTGGTGAGTTCATTCACAAGACAGATTTTATATGTCTGCTTCCCTGCTGTGTGGTCTATGGATGGACACTTACCCAGTCTGGGCAACAGGGTCTCATTAGAATGTGGCAAAATAGTGACATTTAACCACTGTAATTACAGTGCATTCGGAAAGTATTCAGACCCCTTGACTTTTTCCACATTTTGTTATGTTACAGCCTTATTTTAAAATGTATTTAAAAAAATCCTCATCAATCTACTCACAATACCCCATAATGACAAAGCAAAAACATGTTTTAAGAAATTGTTGTAAATGTATTAATAAAAGTATTCAGACCCTTTACTCAGTACTTTGTGAAAGCACCTTTGGCAGCGATTACAGCCTCATATCTTCTTGGGTATGAAGCTACAAGCTTGGCACACCTGTATTTGGAGAGTTTTTCCCATTCTTCTCTGCAGATCCTCTCAAGCTCTGTCGGGTTGGATGGGGAACGTCGCTGCACAGCTATTTTCAGGTCTCTCCAGAGATGTTCGATCCGGTTCAAGTCCGGGCTCTGGCTGGGTCACTCAAGAACATTCAGAGACTTGTTCCAAAGCCACTCCTGCGTTGTCTTGGCTGTGTGCTTAGGGTTGTTGTCCTGTTGGAATGTGAACCTTCGCCCCAGTCTGAGGTCCTGAGAGCTCTGGAGCAGGTTTTCATCAAGGATCTCTCTGTACTTTGCTCCGCTGAAAAAAACATCCCCACAGCATGATTCTGCCACCACCATGCTTCACCGTAGGGATGGTGCCAGGTTTCCTCCAGACATGACGCTTGACATTCATGCTAAAGAGTTCAATCTTGGTTTCATCAGACCAGAGAATCTTATAGAGTCCTTTAGGTGCCCTTTGGCAATCTTCAAGCAGGCTGTCATGTGACTTTTACTGAGGAGTGGCTTCGGTCTGGCCACTCTACCATAAAGGCCTGATTGGTGGAGTGCTGCAGAGATGGTTGTCCATCTGGAAGGTTCTGCCATCTCCACAGAGGAACTGTGGAGCTCGATCAGAGTGACCATCGGGTTCTTGGTCACCTCCCTGACCAAGGCCCTTCTCCCCCGATTGCTCAGTTTGGCCGGGCGGCCAGCTCTAGGAAGATTCTTGGTGGTTCCAAACTTCTTCCGTTTAAGAATGATCGAGGCCACTGTGTTCTTGGGGACCTTCAATGCTGCAGACATTTTTGGTACGCTTCCCCAGGTCTGTGTCTCGACACAATTCTGTCTCGGCGCGCTACAGACAATTCCTTCGACCTAATGGCTTGGTTTTTGCTATGACAACTGTGGGACCTTATATAGCCAGGTTTGTGCCTTTCCAAATCATGTCCAATCAATTTAATTTACTACAGGTGGACTACCATCAAGTTGTAGAAACATCTCAATAATGATCAATGGAAACAGGATGCACCTGAGCTCAATTTTGAGTCTCATAGCAAATGGTCTGAATACTTATGTAAATAAGGTATTTTTAATACATTTGCAACAATTTCAAAAAACCTGTTTTCGCTTCATCATTATGGGGTATTGTGTGTAGATCGATGAGGGAAAAAATGTGAGGATAAGGCCGTAACGTAACAAAATGTGGAAAAAGTCAAGGGGTCTGAATACTTTCCGAATGCACTGTATATGTCCCATATTACCCCTGGTCTGGTTCTGTGTGTTGTGGCGGCTACAGAGCGAGAGGGAGAGAGAGGCTAGGGGTCAGGACAAATGCTGATGTCCAATCTATGATTAAAGTCTATGTTCTGCCCTTGAGGCGATAGCAGATATATTCACTCTGCTTCAGCTGCAGACCAGAACTTCACCTCAATTTGTTTCAACAGGGAAAAAAGATTGTAACCCTCAATTCTAAAGCTATTACCCTACGTTCTTTAATGTATTATATTGCAGTTTTATTTTCAACATTGCATGTTTTAAATGCGTTCACTAAAAGAGGTTATTGCACTCAGTGCTAGTTTTAAGTAGAGTGTGGAGTGAAATGACTGGCCCTTATTCTGAGCAGAAATACTGTGATCTGTGTTTGATAAGACTTTCATAAGGGATGTCCTACTTTCTATTACAATGGATCAGGAGGAAGAGATTTCAAGATGTACACTCTGTTCTCAATAAGGGAATCTGCAATGCAAAGTAATACAAGTGCTTTGTATGCCAAACTATCATAACAATGGTTCCTGCACGTCTCCTGCTGTCTTGAAGAAAGAAAGCCCCCTTTACCTTCTCAGGCTCCATTTTTCTGTTGGAAGGTAAATCTATATTATAGTAGCTGACCGCAATCAGTTATGTTTGCAGCCCTGCATGCTGAATCCTTGAAAGATGGAAGGAGTTGGAATATTCTGATTTTTAAATGGTTGATTTGTACTTGTTCTACTACAGTAGTTTTGCTGACATATCATTCCACCTGACCTGGACTGATGCTTGACTGTGATGTTCACTAGGAGTAATAGTATTGCTGCCTAGATACCTATTTGTCTGTGTTGTAGCTTGGGGTTAGTCGCACTCCCACTGAACACAGATGTCAATTCAACGTCTATTCCACGTTGGTTCAACGTAATTTTGATGAAATGACGTGGAAACAATATTGATTCAACCAGTGTTTTCCCAGTGGGATGTAATGAACACACTGTACCATTAGTCTGTTCTTACACTGCTGTGGGCTTTGGGTACGTATGTAAATCATCTGGTCTTCAGGTGACCTCAGGTCACTCAGGTGACAGTGACCTCGATGTAGAAAGACATAAAGAGAGAGGGATGGATAGATTTGAAGATGGAGGTAGAGAGAGAGTGCATGATGAGACGATGTGAGAAAGAGAATGTTATTTCTAGGACAAAGAGAAGAAGTGTTGAGGAAAAGATGTGCAAGTGACTTGAGGGTGAAACGTGAAACCGAGAATGAGAGAGATAACGAGGAAGAAGTTTAAAGAGAGAGGAAGATCAGGAGAGAAAGAGATGTGAGAAGGGAGAGAGAGGTAGATCAGGAGAGAGAGGTGAAGAGCCAGAGAAGGAGAGTGAGAGAAAGAGAAAGAGAGAGATGAAGAAGGAGAGAGAGGTGAAGTTGGAGGGAAAGAGAGAGAGAGGTGAAGTTGGAGGGAAAGAGAGAGAAAGGGGTGAAGAGGGAGAGGGAGAATGACAGAGCGATAGAACGACGTAGTGAGAGAACGACAGAGCGATAGAACGACGGAGTGAGAGAGGTGAACATGGAGAGCAAAAAGAGAGAAGTGAAAAAAAATTGATAGAGAAATTAGAAGAGAAAGAGAGAAGTGAAGAGAGAGAACGACAGAGAGAGGGAGAGAGATTAATAACAGCGGAGTCAGTGAAGTGGCACCCTGAGACCTGAGTGAGGAAGCCAGGCGACAAAGCTATGACGAATTGCCACCTATTTAATTAATCGCTCACCCGTTCTTAACGGGCGCTCTCTCTCTCTGCCTCACGAGGCTGCTGCTCTATGGGAACAAAACCAGCGTCTTCGGGCTGTCGTGTTCAGGCTGCAGCAAACATCACAGTACCCTACAGTACCACAACACTGGGCCGGGGAAGTGTTATAGTCTGTGTCTATGCTTATGTGTGACTAACAGGGATGAAACTTTTCTGTTGTTGTATTGAAGTTATGGTTTGTAGCCTAGGCAAAGTAATGAAACACACACATAAGTCTAGGTATAGTTACAGCATAGTTAGGTGTCATAAAAATTATTCAGGACTTTTATGTGGTGGTTGTGGAAATGAAATAATGTCTTCTTATACCATAGATAGTTTGACCGTCTCTACTGCATGTTATTGAGAGGACATCATTTTTGGGGGATTCGTGTTTATGGTTGGTGTTACCTAGCCTGGCTAGACCACACAAAAGCACAATGTTCAGTCCTGGTGTAGCCAGGCTAGGTCATACCATGAGGAATATCTGAAACAGTGTTCAGTCCTGGTGTAGCCAGGCTAGGTCATACCATGAGGAATATCTGAAACAGTGTTGAGTCCTGGTGTAGCCAGGCTAGGTCATACCATGAGGAATATCTGAAACAGTGTTCAGTCCTGGTGTAGCCAGGCTAGGTCATACCATGAGGAATATCTGAAACAGTGTTCAGTCCTGGTGTAGCCAGGCTAGGTCATACCATGAGGAATATCTGAAACAGTGTTCAGTCCTGGTGTAGCCAGGCTAGGTCATACCATGAGGAATATCTGAAACAGTGTTCAGTCCTGGTGTAGCCAGGCTAGGTCATACCATGAGGAATATCTGAAACAGTGTTGAGTCCTGGTGTAGCCAGGCTAGGTCATACCATGAGGAATATCTGAAACAGTGTTCAGTCCTGGTGTAGCCAGGCTAGGTCATACCATGAGGAATATCTGAAACAGTGTTCAGTCCTGGTGTAGCCAGGCTAGGTCATACCATGAGGAATATCTGAAACAGTGTTCAGTCCTGGTGTAGCCAGGCTAGGTCATACCATGAGGAATATCTGAAACAGTGTTGAGTCCTGGTGTAGCCAGGCTAGGTCATACCATGAGGAATATCTGAAACAGTGTTCAGTCCTGGTGTAGCCAGGCTAGGTCATACCATGAGGAATATCTGAAACAGTGTTCAGTCCTGGTGTAGCCAGGCTAGGTCATACCATGAGGAATATCTGAAACAGTGTTGAGTCCTGGTGTAGCCAGGCTAGGTCATACCATGAGGAATATCTGAAACAGTGTTCAGTCCTGGTGTAGCCAGGCTAGGTCATACCATGAGGAATATCTGAAACAGTGTTCAGTCCTGGTGTAGCCAGGCTAGGTCATACCATGAGGAATATCTGAAACAGTGTTGAGTCCTGGTGTAGCCAGGCTAGGTCATACCATGAGGAATATCTGAAACAGTGTTCAGTCCTGGTGTAGCCAGGCTAGGTCATACCATGAGGAATATCTGAAACAGTGTTCAGTCCTGGTGTAGCCAGGCTAGGTCATACCATGAGGAATATCTGAAACAGTGTTGAGTCCTGGTGTAGCCAGGCTAGGTCATACCATGAGGAATATCTGAAACAGTGTTCAGTCCTGGTGTAGCCAGGCTAGGTCATACCATGAGGAATATCTGAAACAGTGTTCAGTCCTGGTGTAGCCAGGCTAGGTCATACCATGAGGAATATCTGAAACAGTGTTCAGTCCTGGTGTAGCCAGGCTAGGTCATACCATGAGGAATATCTGAAACAGTGTTCAGTCCTGGTGTAGCCAGGCTAGGTCATACCATGAGGAATATCTGAAACAGTGTTCAGTCCTGGTGTAGCCAGGCTAGGTCATACCATGAGGAATATCTGAAACAGTGTTCAGTCCTGGTGTAGCCAGGCTAGGTCATACCATGAGGAATATCTGAAACAGTGTTCAGTCCTGGTGTAGCCAGGCTAGGTCATACCATGAGGAATATCTGAAACAGTGTTCAGTCCTGGTGTAGCCAGGCTAGGTCATACCATGAGGAATATCTGAAACAGTGTTATACTAGGTCCTACAGCTATACACTCTTAGAAGAAAGGGTTCCAAAAGGGTTCTTCAGCTGTCCCCATAGGAGAACTCTTTTGGGCTCCAGGTACAACTCTTTTTGGATCCAGGTAGAACATTTTTGGTGACATGTAGAACCCTCTGTAGAAAGGGTTCTACCTGGAACTAAAAGGGTTCTTCAAAGGGTCATCCTATAGGGACAGCTGAAGAACCCTTTAAGGTTTTTTAAAGAGTTTATGCATGCACCATTGCAGCTGTTCTACTGCTGTTGCTCTCCAATGCCAATAACTCTGTAACTTTTTATTCACTACCAATTAACCAACGTCTCACCAGGGAGCAGCTCCTGTGGTTACTGTTAACAGAGTCCTGATGCATGTGTGTAGTCACTAGTTAGGTTGCCTACAGTCTTGTATACTGTATGTATACTGTATTTAGTCAGGGAGTTTGGTGTATGTATACTCTATGTACTCAAGGAGTTTGGTGTGTGTATACTGTATGTAGTCAGAGAGTTTGGTGTGTGTATACTGTATGTAGTCAGGGAGTTTGGTGTATGTATACTGTATGTAGTCAGGGAGTTTGGTGTATGTATACTGTATGTAGTCAGGGAGTTTGGTGTATGTATACTGTATGTAGTCAGGGAGTTTGGTGTATGTATACTGTATGTAGTCAGGGAGTTTGGTGTATGTACTGTATACTGTATGTAGTCAGGGAGTTTGGTGTATGTATACTGTATGTAGTGAGGGAGTTTGGTGTATGTACTATATACTGTATGTAGTCAGGGAGTTTGATGTATGTATACTGCATGTAGTCAGGGAGTTTGGTGTATGTATACTGTATGTAGTCAGGGAGTTTGGTGTATGTATACTGTATGTATTCAGGGAGTTTGATGTATGTATACTGTATGTAGTCAGGGAGTTTGGTGTATGTATACTGTATGTAGTGAGGGAGTTTGGTGTATGTATACTGTATGTAGTCAGGGAGTTTTGTGTATGTATACTGTATGTAGTGAGGGAGTTTGGTGTATGTATACTGTATGTAGTCAGGGAGTTTTGTGTATGTATACTGCATGTAGTCAGGGAGTTTGATGTATGTATACTGTATGTAGTCAGGGAGTTTGATGTATGTATACTGCATGTAGTCAGGGAGTTTGGTGTATGTATACTGTATGTAGTCAGGGAGTTTGGTGTATGTATACTGCATGTAGTCAGGGAGTTTGATGTATGTATACTGTATGTAGTCAGGGAGTTTGATGTATGTATACTGCATGTAGTCAGAGAGTTTGGTGTATGTATACTGTATGTAGTCAGGGAGTTTGGTGTATGTATACTGTATGTATTCAGGGAGTCTGGTGTATGTATACTGTATGTAGTCAGGGAGTTTGGTGTATGTATTCTGTATGTAGTCAGGGAGTTTGGTGTATGTATACTGTATGTAGTCAGGGAGTTTGGTGTATGTATTCTGTGTGTAGTCAGGGAGTTTGGTGTATGTATACTGTTTGTAGCCAGGGAGTTTGGTGTATGTATACTGTATGTATTCAGGGAGTCTGGTGTATGTATACTGTATGTAATCAGGGAGTTTGGTGTATGTATACTGTATGTAGTCAGGGAGTTTGGTGTATGTACTGTATACTGTATGTAGTCAGGGAGTTTGGTGTATGTATACTGTATGTAGTGAGGGAGTTTGGTGTATGTACTATATACTGTATGTAGTCAGGGAGTTTGATGTATGTATACTGCATGTAGTCAGGGAGTTTGGTGTATGTATACTGTATGTAGTCAGGGAGTTTGGTGTATGTATACTGTATGTAGTCAGGGAGTTTGATGTATGTACTGTATACTGTATGTAGTCAGGGAGTTTGGTGTATGTATACTGTATGTAGTCAGGGAGTTTGGTGTATGTACTGTATACTGTATGTAGTCAGGGAGTTTGGTGTATGTATACTGTATGTAGTGAGGGAGTTTGGTGTATGTACTATATACTGTATGTAGTCAGGGAGTTTGATGTATGTATACTGTATGTAGTCAGGGAGTTTGGTGTATGTATACTGCATGTAGTCAGGGAGTTTGATGTATGTATACTGTATGTAGTCAGGGAGTTTGATGTATGTATACTGCATGTAGTCAGGGAGTTTGGTGTATGTATACTGTATGTAGTCAGGGAGTTTGGTGTATGTATACTGCATGTAGTCAGGGAGTTTGATGTATGTATACTGTATGTAGTCAGGGAGCTTGATGTATGTATACTGCATGTAGTCAGGGAGTTTGGTGTATGTATACTGTATGTAGTCAGGGAGTTTGGTGTATGTATACTGTATGTATTCAGGGAGTCTGGTGTATGTATACTGTATGTAGTCAGGGAGTTTGGTGTATGTATTCTGTATGTAGTCAGGGAGTTTGGTGTATGTATACTGTATGTAGTCAGGGAGTTTGGTGTATGTATTCTGTATGTAGTCAGGGAGTTTGGTGTATGTATACTGTTTGTAGCCAGGGAGTTTGGTGTATGTATACTGTATGTATTCAGGGAGTCTGGTGTATGTATACTGTATGTAGTCAGGGAGTTTGGTGTATGTATTATGTATGTAGTCAGGGAGTTTGGTGTATGTATACTGTATGTAGTCAGGGAGTTTGGTGTATGTATACTGTATGTAGTCAGGGAGTTTGGTGTATGTATACTGTTTGTAGCCAGGGAGTTTGGTGTATGTATACTGCATGTAGTCAGGGAGTTTGATGTATGTATACTGTATGTAGTCAGGGAGTTTGGTGTATGTATACTGCATGTAGTCAGGGAGTTTGATGTATGTATACTGTATGTAGTCAGGGAGTTTGGTGTATGTATACTGTATGTAGTCAGGGAGTTTGGTGTATGTATACTGTATGTAGTCAGGGAGTTTGGTGTATGTATACTGTTTGTAGCCAGGGAGTTTGGTGTATGCATACTGTATGTAGTCAGGGAGTTTGGTGTATGTATACTGTTTGTAGTCAGGGAGTTTGGTGTATGTATACTGTTTGTAGCCAGGGAGTTTTGTGTATGTATACTGTATGTAGTCAGGGAGTTTGGTGTATGTATACTGTTTGTAGCCAGGGAGTTTGGTGTATGTATACTGTATGTAGTCAGGGAGTTTGGTGTATGTATACTGTATGTAGTCAGGGAGTTTGGTGTATGTATACTGTATGTAGTCAGGGAGTTTGGTGTATGTACTGTATACTGTATGTAGTCAGGGAGTTTGGTGTATGTACTGTATACTGTATGTAGTCAGGGAGTTTGGTGTATGTATACAGTATGTAGTCAGGGAGTGTGGTGAATGTATTTATCTCTAATAAAGAGATTTTATATTTGGGTCATTGATCTGCTTGCCCCACTGGGTAGGTGTGCGTTGTTTGTGTGTGCATGACTGCGTGTGTGACAGGGAGAGAGGAGGATATGATGGAGGGAGAGAGAATGATAGGATGGAGGGAGAGAGGAGGATAGGATGGAGGGAGAGAGGAGGATAGGATGGATGGAGGGAGAGAGAAGGATAGGATGGAAGGAGAGAGGAGGATAGGATGGAGGGAGAGAGAGAGAAGGATAGGATGGAGGGAGAGAGGAGGATAGGATGGATGGAGAGAGAGAGAAGGATAGGATGGAGGGAGAGAGGAGGATAGGATGGATGGAGAGAGAGAGAAGGATAGGATGGAGGGAGAGAGGAGGATAGGATGGATGGAGAGAGAGAGAAGGATAGGATGGAGGGAGAGAGGAGGATAGGATGGAGGGAGAGAGAGAGAAGGATAGGATGGAGGGAGAGAGAGAGAAGGATAGGATTTAGAAAGAGAGGAGGATAGGATGGAGGGAGAGAGAGAGAAGGATAGGATGGAGGGAGAGAGGAGGATAGGATGGATGGAGGGAGAGAGAAGGATAGGATGGAGGGAGAGAGGAGGATAGGATGGAGGGAGAGAGGGAGAGAGAAGGATAGGATGGATGGAGGGAGAGAGAAGGATAGGATGGAGGGAGAGAGGAGGATAGGATGGAGGGAGAGAGGAGGATAGGATGGATGGAGGGAGAGAGAAGGATAGGATGGAGGGAGAGAGGAGGATAGGATGGAGGGAGAGAGGAGGATAGGATGGATGGAGGGAGAGAGAAGGATAGGATGGAAGGAGAGAGGAGGATAGGATGGAGGGAGAGAGAGAGAAGGATAGGATGGAGGGAGAGAGAAGGATAGGATGGAGGGAGAGAGGAGGATAGGATGGAGGGAGAGAGAAGGATAGGATGGAGGGAGAGAGGAGGATAGGATGGAGGGAGAGAGGAGGATAGGATGGAGGGAGAGAGTAGGATAGGATGGAGGGAGAGAGGAGGATAGGATGGAGAGAGGGAGGGAGGAGGATATGATGGAGGGAGAGAGAGAGAAGGATAGGATGGAGGGAGAGAGGAGGATAGGATGGATGGAGAGAGAGAGAAGGATAGGATGGAGGGAGAGAGGAGGATAGGATGGATGGAGGGAGAGAGAAGGATAGGATGGAAGGAGAGAGGAGGATAGGATGGATGGAGAGAGAGAGAAGGATAGGATGGAGGGAGAGAGAGAGAAGGATAGGATGGAGGGAGAGAGAAGGATAGGATGGAGGGAGAGAGGAGGATAGGATGGATGGAGAGAGGAGGATAGGATGGAGGGAGAGAGAGAGAAGGATAGGATGGAGGGAGAGAGGAGGATAGGATGGAGGGAGAGAGAGAGAAGGATAGGATGGAGGGAGAGAGGAGGATAGGATGGATGGAGAGAGAGAGAAGGATAGGATGGAGGGAGAGAGAGAGAAGGATAGGATGGAGGGAGAGAGAAGGATAGGATGGAGGGAGAGAGGAGGATAGGATGGATGGAGAGAGGAGGATAGGATGGAGGGAGAGAGAGAGAAGGATAGGATGGAGGGAGAGAGAATGATAGGATGAGGGAAAGAGGAGGATAGGATGGAGGGAGGGAGAGAGAAGGATAGGATGGAGGGAGAGAGGAGGATAGGATGGATGGAGGGAGAGAGAAGGATAGGATGGAAGGAGAGAGGAGGATAGGATGGAGGGAGAGAGAGAGAAGGATAGGATGGAGGGAGAGAGAAGGATAGGATGGAGGGAGAGAGGAGGATAGGATGGAGGGAGAGAGAAGGATAGGATGGAGGGAGAGAGGAGGATAGGATGGAGGGAGAGAGGAGGATAGGATGGAGGGAGAGAGTAGGATAGGATGGAGGGAGAGAGGAGGATAGGATGGAGAGAGGGAGGGAGGAGGATATGATGGAGGGAGAGAGAGAGAAGGATAGGATGGAGGGAGAGAGGAGGATAGGATGGATGGAGAGAGAGAGAAGGATAGGATGGAGGGAGAGAGGAGGATAGGATGGATGGAGGGAGAGAGAAGGATAGGATGGAAGGAGAGAGGAGGATAGGATGGATGGAGAGAGAGAGAAGGATAGGATGGAGGGAGAGAGAGAGAAGGATAGGATGGAGGGAGAGAGAAGGATAGGATGGAGGGAGAGAGGAGGATAGGATGGATGGAGAGAGGAGGATAGGATGGAGGGAGAGAGAGAGAAGGATAGGATGGAGGGAGAGAGGAGGATAGGATGGAGGGAGAGAGAAGGATAGGATGGAGGGAGAGAGGAGGATAGGATGGATGGAGAGAGAGAGAAGGATAGGATGGAGGGAGAGAGAGAGAAGGATAGGATGGAGGGAGAGAGAAGGATAGGATGGAGGGAGAGAGGAGGATAGGATGGATGGAGAGAGGAGGATAGGATGGAGGGAGAGAGAGAGAAGGATAGGATGGAGGGAGAGAGAATGATAGGATGAGGGAAAGAGGAGGATAGGATGGAGGGAGGGAGAGAGAAGGATAGGATGGAGGGAGAGAGGAGGATAGGATGGAGGGAGAGAGGAGGATAGGATGGATGGAGGGAGAGAGAAGGATAGGATGGAGGGAGAGAGGAGGATAGGATGGAGGGAGAGAGAGAGAAGGATAGGATGGAGGGATAGAGAAGGATAGGATGGAAGGAGAGAGGATAGGATGGAGGGAGAGAGAGAGAAGGATAGGATGGAGGGAGAGAGAGAGAAGGATATGATGGAGGGAGAGAGGAGGATAGGATGGAAGGAGAGAGAGAGAAGGATAGGATGGAGGGAGAGAGAGAGAAGGATAGGATGGAGGGAGGGAGGAGGATAGGATGGAGGGAGGGAGGGAGGAGGATAGGATGGAGGGAGGGAGGAGGATAGGATGGATGGAGAGAGAGAGAAGGATAGGATGGAGGGAGAGAGGAGGATAGGATGGAGGGAGGGAGAGAGGAGGATAGGATGGAGGGAGAGAGGAGGATAGGATGGAGGGAGGGAGGAGGATAGGATGGATGGAGAGAGAGAGAAGGATAGGATGGAAGGAGGGAGAGAGAAGGATAGGATGGAGGGAGAGAGGAGGATAGGATGGAGGGAGGGAGGAGGATAGGATGGATGGAGAGAGAGAGAAGGATAGGATGGAGGGAGAGAGGAGGATAGGATGGAGGGAGGGAGGAGGATAGGATGGAAGGAGGGAGAGAGAAGGATAGGATGGAGGGAGAGAGGAGGATAGGATGGAGGGAGGGAGGAGGATAGGATGGATGGAGAGAGAGAGAAGGATAGGATGGAGGGAGAGAGGAGGATAGGATGGAGGGAGGGAGGGAGGAGGATAGGATGGAGGGAGGGAGGAGGATAGGATGGAGGGAGAGAGAGAGAAGGATAGGATGGAGGGAGGAGGAGGATAGGATGGAGGGAGAGAGAGAGAAGGATAGGATGGATGGAGGGAGGGAGGAGGATAGGATGGTGGGAGGGAGGAGGATAGGATGGTGGGAAGTGACGGTCATAGTGGACGAAGAACAAAGGGAAGGAAAAGTGACAGGAGGGATATCAGACGGGAGGGAGAAGACTCTCTTGTGTACTGCTGAAATGAAGAGAATGGAGGGAAGGAGGAGGAAAGGAGGATGTAGGGACCGGAGTTGACAGAGGGAAGGGACAGTGGCTTTGGGGACGGTCTCAGGAAGGAGGGAAAGAGGTGAGGCGTTGTCTGGGGAAATGATGGAGGGAAGAAGAGGAGGAAATAACCAGTGTTATATCCACCAGGCAGCGGCCTGTCAGGGAGGAGATGAGCCAGAGATGACAGGGGAGGAGGGAGGAGGGAGAGAGGGAAGAGAGAGGTGGGAAGATAGGTGTTTTTAATGCTGTTGACACAGTGACAGTTCTGACTGGTGTCGAAAGTGTATCCGTTACCCACATAAAAACCAACTAGGCAGTGTTAAGCTGTGAGAAACACTGAGGAAGGTGTACAGTATCCTTAAGGCTTGTTCAATACCGCACAGCACTGTTTAAAGGAGGACTTAGATCTCATTTGTCAATGTTTATGACTTAGAACTAATCATTAGGTAGTTGTGGAAAAGCTCTCAGGAACTGACATTCATCTCCCAATCTGCCGGCCATACCCGTCCTCTCATCCTACTCCTCCCCTTATTATCCTCTCTTTACATCCTCCCTCTCCCCCCTCTTCTTGTTGTTTACTTCATGGTTTCTCCCTCATCCTCCCCTACAAACCTCTGTCTCCCTCTCTGGTTCTATCATCTCCTATCCATCTTCTTGGTCTCTCTCTCTCTCTCTCTCTCTCTCTCTCTCTCTCTCTCTCTCTCTCTCTCTCTCTCTCTCTCTCTCTCTCTCTCTCTCTCTCTCTCTCTCTCTCTCTCTCTCTCTCTCTCTCTCTCTCTCTCTCTCTCTCTCTCTCTCTCCTCATCTCCAGGTTGCTATAGAGCTTCTATAGACAGTGGGAGCAGAGCAGGAGTTGAACAACAAGGTTTGGTTCAATAGACTGTGCTCTGAGGAATCTAAAGGTCTCATCAGGCAGTAGCACAACACTGCAGTGGCATCAATACAAACCTGGCCCAGCATCTCTTTCTCTGTCTACTCTCTCCTCTTCTCTCTTATTTGCTTTCTCTCTGTTTCTCTCTCTACAATTATTCTTAGCTTTTTTTCTCACTCTCTGCCTCTATTCTCACCCTCCCTCTCTCTCTCTCTCTCTCGCTCTCTCTCTCTCTCTCTCTCTAACTATCCTAGCCCTCTCTCTCTCTCTCTCTCTCTCTCTCCCACTATCCTAGCCCTCTCTCTCTCTCTTTCTAGGTTCCCCTCTCTATCTCTACCTCTATTGTCACTCTCTCTTTTTCATTCACTATCTCTGTCTTCACCCTCTCTCTCCTACTCTAAAATATTTATATTCTCCACCTCCATATCTCTCTTTAGGAATGTATTGATCTATGAAAGCACACAGCAGTGTATGGTTCAGTGTTAGTTCACGGGAGACGCGATAAAGAAATAAACTCAACATCTGTCTTGTAGATGGTACAAAGAATATTCTTAGAGAAAGGGTTGTACCTGGAATCAAAAAGTGTTTATTCTACAGGGACAGCCGAAGAACCACAGAACCCTTTCTTTCTAAGTGTATAGCCAAGATTGGATTGTAGATGTACAACATAAATAGACTGAATGGATTGGTGGATTGGTTGCTCAGTCTAATCAGACTCTTTGATAAGACAAAAGGGCAAATGTTTGTCATAAGGTTCAAAGTGCGTGTGACCTTTGAAACTGCCTTTTGATATTTCAATCATGCCTCTCTTTTCCTCCCACTCCCGTACCTCCTCCATCACTACCTCTCTTTTCATCCCACTCCCTTACCTCCTCCATCACTACCTCTCTTTTCATCCCACACCCTTACCTCCTCCATCACTACCTCTCTTTTCATCCCACTCCCTTACCTCCTCCATCACTACCTCTCTTTTCCTCCCAGTCCCTTACCTCCTCCATCACTACCTCTCTTTTCCTCCCACTCCCTTACCTCCTCCATCACTACCTCTCTTTCCCTCCCACTCCCTTACGTCCTCCATCACTACCTCTCTTTTCCTCCCACTCCCTTACCTCCTCCATCACTACCTCTCTTTTCCTCCCACTCCCTTACCTCCTCCATCACTACCTCTCTTTTCCTCCCACACCCTTACCTCCTCCATCACTACCTCTCTTTTCCTCCCACACCCTTACCTCCTCCATCACTACCTCTCTTTTCCTCCCACTCCCTTACCTCCTCCATCACTACCTCTCTTTTCATTCACATCTTCTCTCTCTCCATTAAACTATATCTGCCTCTCCTCTCCCCTTTGCTCTCAATCAACCTCTCACCTAACCTTTACCTACCTCATCTTACACTCCTTCAACTTTCTCTCCTACTTTCTTTCTAACCTTCTCTCTATTCTGTCCCTCCCCTCTTATTTCTCACTCTCTCTCCTTCTCCTTCTCTCTCTCTTTCAATTTTTGTCTCTCTCTCTCTCTCTCTCTCTCTCTCTCTCTCTCTCTCTCTCTCTCTCTCTCTCTCTCTCTCTCTCTCTCTCTCTCTCTCTCTCTCTCTCTCTCTCTCTCTCTCTCTCTCTCTCTCTCTCTCGCTCTCTCTCTCTCTCTCTCTCTCTCTCTCTCTCTCTCTCTCTCTCTCTCTCTCTCTCTCTCTCTCTCTCTCTCTCTCTCTCTCTCTCTCTCTCTCTCTCTCTCTCTCTCTCTCTCTCTCTCTCTCTCTCTCTCTCTCTCTCTCTCTCACACACACACACACAACACGTCCACCAGACTGATTAACCTGACTCCCTCAGATATGCAGCCTGAGTCAAACTTCAATTTCCTCATCATCCAAAAAATGTAATTGCAAGTCTTTACTCTCATTTCATTTCTCTTCATTTTCATCATTCCTTTCTCTTTTCAAATTTTAACTCTCTTTTTCTGTGTAGCAATACCAGGCCCGGGGTGTAGATTGCGGCATCTGTCTGACAGAAGACTGCATGAAATAGGGTGCTATTTGGGAGGCAGCCATAGTGTGGCATCACCTAATGTATTTACCTCTTCTTTCTGCGGGGTTAAACTGTGCCTCTCCTGTCTTCTCCTCCGCCGGACCAAGGGGGTTTGTTTCTACACCTCCTTTTTAGTGGGGATGACTCAGCATCATTACACACCTCGGGAGCACTATGTGTCTCAGTCTGGGTGTGTGTGTGTGTGTGTGCATGTCAGTGTGTGCATCAAAGTATGTTTGTGTATCAGAGTGTGTGTGTATCGTTCCCCCCCCCCCTCCTCCTCCCCCAACTATGTAATTGGCCTCGTCCCCTGTTATATTAAAGAAGCAGCAGAGTAGAGAGACGCACAAACACATGTGGCAACAGCCCCCATTCTCTCTCTCTCCCTTTCTCTCTCTCTCTCTCTCTCTCTCTCTCTCTCTCTCTCTCTCTCTCTCTCTCTCTCTCTTCCCCCATTCTCTCTCTCTCCCTTTCTCTCTCTCTCTCTCTCTCTCTCCCCCATTCTCTCTCTCTCCCATTCTCCATTCCCCCCCCCCCCACACAGGTCATTCTAATCCCAACTCAGTTGGAGACAGATCAGGCTGCCCTCATCTCCAGCCTATTTCTCCCAGCGTCATGGTTACACATCAGGGGAGATGAGACAGAGGGAAGAGAAAGGTGAAAAGGGAGAGAGACAGAGACATAGAGAGAGAGAGGCAGTTGTTCTTAGATTTTAATATTTTGAGAGACTTTGAATTTGAGAATTTGAGAGAGAGAGAGAGAACCACAGAAAGAGACACCGTGGGAGAGAGAGAAAGAAAGCACAGGGGAAGCACTTTGTGGTTGTTGTCTGTTTTATTCCCAGTCTGTCATCATCCCTCCCTCCCCTGGTAGAGATGGTTCCCTCCTGGACCGAGCCGCATGTCGACTAGAGCCACCCTGCTGCCCAACCCTGCTGCCCAACCCTGCTGCCCAACCCTGCTGCCCAACCCTGCCTGCCCAACCCTGCTGCCCAACCCTGCTGCCCAACCCTGCTGCCCAACCCTGCTGCCCAACCCTGCCTGCCCAACCCTGCTGCCCAACCCTGCTGCCCAACCCTGTTGCCCAACCCTGCTGCCCAACCCTGCTGCCCAACCCTGTTGCCCAACCCTGCTGTCCAACCCTGCTGCCCAACCCCAGCTCCATAGGCACAGGCTGCATCCCAAATGGCACATGGCCCCGTTCAAAGTAGTGCACTATACAGGGGATAGGGTGCCATTTGGGATGTACACAGAGACAGAGAGCAGCAGTCAATTGAAATGAATGGGCCGTCCAGTGGAGGCTGGCTGTGGCTAAATGGAAATGTCAAGCGCACATCCGATTCCCTTTGTCCGTCTGTTCAAGTCCCTGTCTCACTAGGGAGTGCCTGGCTTTTCACTGAATAATACCATGGCCACGGAAAAACACCCCATTTCAATTCTGCATATGGTCATCCCTCTTTAGAGGTAGATGGAGAAAGAGGGCTGGATAGAGAGAGAGAGAGGGAGATAGATGAAGAAAGAGGGCTGGATAGAGAGAGAGAGAGAGAGAGAGAGAGAGAGAGAGAGAGAAGGAGATAGATGGAGAAAGAGGGCTGGATAGAGAGAGAGAGGGAGAAGGAGATAGATGGAGAGGGAGAGGTTAGAGGATTATTATGTGAGGAATCCATTGCGTGGGATTTGCTGGCATCTTCTAATGTCTCTCCCCTGGTGGCTCAAGGCTTAGCGACACACTTTGATACACATAAACACACAGAGACTCAGAGACACACAGGAGCAAGGAGAGGAACCACCTGGTTATGCTTTCAGGTACTACAGACAGACAGACAGACAGACAGACAGACAGACAGACAGACAGACAGACAGACAGACAGACAGACAGACAGACAGACAGACAGACAGACAGACAGACAGACAGACAGACAGACAGACAGACAGACAGACAGACAGACAGACAGACAGACAGACAGACAGACAGACAGACAGACAGACAGACAGACAGACAGACAGACAGACAGACATTTATACAGTACACACATACACAGAGAGTGTAGGATGAGATAGTAGAGCGAGAGACATTTAACTTTCCACTCTGGAACAACATACGTAGCATAATCAAGTGAAGTTCAACAACAAAAACAATTGAGTGGCTAGATGAGTGTCCGGGAGGCTGACTGGTGAGTGATCAGCAGCACACAGGATGGGATCGGCTGGATTATCCCATTACACTTGGAGAGGAGAGAGAACCTGAAATGCTGCAAAGCAAACTGATCATGTGTGTGCGTGTGCATGTGTGTGTGTGTGTGTGTGTGTGTGTGTGTGTGTGTGTGTGTGTGTGTGTGTGTGTGTGTGTGTGTGTGTGTGTGTGTGTGTGTGTGTGTGTGTGTGTGTGTGTGTGTGTGTGTGTGTGTGTGTGTGTGTGTGTGTGTGTGTGTGTGTGTGTGTGTGTGTGCCCGCATGCTCATGTGCCTGGGCATCTCCGCCTGCATCTGACAAGGACATCTTTAGTCATTATCTGGAGCCTGCTTTGTCATTAGTAATCAGCTGATAGCAGAGAGGTGTGACATGTGATGGACCAGACTCTGAGCTGCCATCTTTAATCCAATCCCACGTCTATTACCAGACAGACTGGGAGAAAGAGAGAGGGGGAGAGAGAGATAGAAGGAGAGAGGTGGGGGAGATAGAGATAGAAGGAGAGAGAGAGAGGGAGAGAGAGAGGTGGGGGAGAGAGAGATAGAAGGAGAGAGACAGAGGGAGAGAGAGAGGTGGGGGAGAGAGATAGAAGGAGAGAGACAGAGGGAGAGAGAGAGGTGGGGGAGAGAGAGATAGAAGGAGAGAGAGAGGGAGAGAGAGAGGTAGGGGAGAGAGAGATAGAAGGAGAGAGACAGAGGGAGAGAGAGGTGGGGGAGAGAGAGATAGAAGGAGAGAGAGAGAGGGAGAGAGAGAGGTGGGGGAGAGAGAGATAGAAGGAGAGAGACAGAGGGAGAGAGAGAGGTGGGGGGAGAGAGATAGAAGGAGAGAGACAGAGGGAGAGAGAGAGGTGGGGGGAGAGAGATAGAAGGAGAGAGAGAGGGAGAGAGAGAGGTGGGGGGAGAGAGATAGAAGGAGAGAGACAGAGGGAGAGAGAGAGGTGGGGGGAGAGGCACCACAGACCTCTTTCATCTAGCTAGATGCCCTGTGACATGTGCTAAGTGCATTGATGTTTCTGTGACAATGCAAATCAATGTCAGAAATGTCATGGACAGACATACAGCAGCTTTATCTACAGCAAAAGAACAAAGAGGTATGAATGTTGCCTGGTTGCTTCAACACACATCATTGGAAACAGACATTTTGGATGTAAAGGGAAACTTCTGATTTAATCAACAGAGCTCGCTTGGTTACAGAAGCACAGATCTTGACAGCTGTTGACAGCTTGCACATGTTCTCTTTACGCTTAAGGCTACTTCCAAATTCTCCACTTTTCTCCCAGAGTGTACACTTGTATACTCATACTCACTTTATACCATCATGAGGTACAATGCAGTTTCCCACACACATGTACTTACACATGTACACACGCATGACCAGTGAACTTGTTGACACACACACACCCACACACACACACACACACACACACACACACACACACACACACACACACACACACACACACACACACACACACACACACACACACACACACACACACACACACACACACACACACACACACACACACACACACACACACACACACACACACACACACACACACACACACAGTTGGTTTTACCTTAGTAACAGCAGGCTAAATCATATTGACCCCTTTGTGTCCACGTTTCTCCTACTACTGGCAGAGAGTCCCAGGAAGAGGGGGGGGGGGGAGGGAATAATAGAAAACTGTGATTGTCCCAGCACGACAGAGGGAGGGAGGGATGCAGGGAGGGAGAGATGGAGGGAGGGAGAGATGGAGGGAGAGAGGGAGGGGGCCGAAGTTATAGAAAACTGTGATTATCCCTCACATCTTGCTCATGAACAATTCACCATGGCCCAGCACGACCCTTAGGAAGGGTGGGAGGGAGGGAGTGAGACTGGGAGAAAATTATAGAAAACTGTGATTGTCCCTCCATGTCCCCTGAGTCATTCCCCATGCTCCATCAAAGACAGAAGGGAGGGACAGAAGGAGGGAGGAAATAAGGAATGTGAGGGAGGGAGTTAGAGAGCAAAGAAAGAGGTGAATGAGGAGGGAAGGAGAAGTAAAAAGGGAGAGAAAAGATGGAAGAAGAAGCAAGGAAATGTCACGCCTTGACCTTAGAGATCCTTTTTATTGTCTATTTGGTTAGGTCAGGGTGTGACTAGGGTGGGCAATCTCTGTTTTCTATTTCTTTGTTGGCCTGGTATGGTTCCCAATCAGAGGCAGCTGTCTATCATTGTCTCTGATTGGGGATTATACTTAGGCAGCCTTTTTCCACCTGTAGAGTGTGGGATTTTGTTTTTGTACTGTTGCTTTCCAGCCCTACAGAACTGTGCGGTTCGTTTTGTATTTGTTGTTTTTTCGGTGTCATCAATAAAATAAAGATGTACGCCTACGACGCTGCACCTTGGTCCAATCCTTCCATCGACGAGCGTAACAGGAAAATAAAAGAAAGAGTGAAGGTGTGAGGAGAGGAGGAAGAATCAAGAGGGGGAGGACAATACAGAGGGAGAGAGAGGGTGGTGTCCTTGGACTGTTTATCTGGGCCAGCAGGAGCCTCAACGACTCAGCAAGGCCGTGACGGTGCGCTGTCATTGTTCCCTGGTTTTGTTGTGGCGCCGTATATTATTATTTAATCGGGCTAACTAACAGACCCGCAAGTGCCACCTTGCAACTCAGCAGGTGGAGGGTGGAGGAGGTGAAGGATATGGGGAGAAATGGATGGAGGGAGGGAGCGAAGGATGAGGTTGAAAGGGGGAAGGGAGGAGGGAAGGAGAGAGGGAAGGTTGAGAGGAGAGGAGAGGAGAGGAGAGGAGAGGAGAGGAGAGGAGAGGAGAGGAGAGGAGAGGAGAGGAGAGGAGAGGAGAGGAGAGGAGAGGAGAGGAGAGGAGAGGAGAGGAGAGGAGAGGAGAGGAGAGGAGAAAATGGTCACAGGCAATATTTTACTACATATTGAGTGTCTTGGTCTTGTCTTGGTGCCGGATACATTTGTACTCATCATTTCTTCCAGAGACCAGCGGAGTAAAAAAATCCTAATTATCAGCTTCCATTCAGTCAGTGCATAAAACCACTTCACCAGGCCAAATATATACACTCCTTCCTTTAAACATGAATATCTTTAACAGCCTTTATATCTATAATAGACATGTTTGCGTAGTGGTAAACCTATAGGCCTTCAGTGTGTCACAGGTTCATCATTCTGACAGGACAGCAACTGTAATACCAGAGCTCTCATGTAGGAGAGTGCACTTTCTGTAAAACACAAAGGGCCAGTGGTGTACTGGAGGGTAAATGCAGGTATAAGCATATACTCACTTCTTAATCCCTACTGATACAATTTATCAATTATGTAGTACAATAGAGAAATCCTGCACAAAGTAGCCTACACAATCGCAAAGGACGTGGAATATATTCACAGGCGTGCTGCACACACAGCCTAGTTCATGTGGAATATATTCACAGGCGTGCTGCACACACAGCCTAGTTCATGTGGAATATATTCACAGGCGTGCTGCACACACAGCCTAGTTCATGTGGAATATATTCACAGGCGTGCTGCACACACAGCCTAGTTCATGTGGAATATATTCACAGGCGTGCTGCACACACAGCCTAGTTCACGTGGAATATATTCACAGGCGTGCTGCACACACAGCCTAGTTCATGTGGAATATATTCACAGGCGTGCTGCACACACAGCCTAGTTTATGTGGAATATATTCACAGGCGTGCTGCACACACAGCCTAGTTCATGTGGAATATATTCACAGGCGTGCTGCACACACAGCCTAGTTCATGTGGAATATATTCACAGGCGTGCTGCACACACAGCCTAGTTCATGTGGAATATATTCACAGGCGTGCTGCACACACAGCCTAGTTCATGTGGAATATAATTTGCAGGCAGCAAGAGCGTGCATCTCTCAACTGGTTTTGGCATGGAGCAGCTCACAGAAGAATGACATCGGTAGCTGGTAGGGTAGGACAGACGTTTCAACATATGATATCTACCAGTATATGCTAACTAAGGCAACAATGGGTATGCAAACCAGGTGTTGAAAAAGTGTTGGTTGGCAGGCTATTTGTGATGCACAATTTTCATCATGTGCTGTTTGCATCAGGGGCGTAGACATGGACCGGGCTGGGTGGACAGAGGCCCACCCGCTAGGGAGCCAGGCCCTGACAGGCCCACCCGCTAGGGAGCCACGCCCTGACAGGCTCACCCAATCAGATTGATGTAGTTTAAACATTCTTGTGTATTTAGACCATCACATTTTTTTCTTCATTTTTCTGATAAAAAAAAGTGTGATTTTGAGAGTGACAATTTGAAAAATGTTCAGGAAAACTCATTAAATGTAAAAAAAATAATAATAATAAAGGAAAATATAGGATTTTTCACACAGGGTGCCTTTCCTTCGCTGGAGGGCCGAACTTTTTGGAAAATTTAGAGTATACCCACTTCTCCAAGCAACACTTCACCACTGCATAGGGCTGATGGAAAGACAGCAGTCACACACAGCATGATGTTAAATCACCACTACACCACTGCATAGGGCTGATGGAAAGACAGCAGTCACACACAGCATGATGTTAAATCACCACTACACCACTGCATAGGGCTGATGGAAAGACAGCAGTCACACACAGCATGATGTTAAATCACCACTACACCACTGCATAGGGCTGATGGAAAGACAGCAGTCACACACAGCATGATGTTAAATCACCACTACACCACTGCATAGGGCTGATGGAAAGACAGCAATCACACACAGCATGATGTTAAATCACCACTACACCACTGCATAGGGCTGATGGAAAGACAGCAGTCACACACAGCATGATGTTAAATCACCACTACACCACTGCATAGGGCCGATGGAAAGACAGCAGTCACACACAGCATGATGTTAAAGGATAAGCAGTCCATAAACTAGGACATAATAAGCCAGTAGGTCCCAATCATAACAATACAAAAACACAACCATTAACAATTTCCCAATCGAAATGTACAACTTTTAATTCCCATTCAAAAAACACTTCATGTTTAGCACACAAAGTAACGGGTGACCTAAAGTTTAACGTGGAACTGACAGTGTTTTAACAACTCTGCAGATATGAAACAAACAGACAATCATAATATCAGTCAAAAATATACAATTCCCGGTTTATGCTGCAAAACGCACTTTAGAAGACGTTTTAAAAATAGGTTCTATTTGACTCAGCGTTCCATGACGTAAACTAAGGCATTGTTGGCAGAATAGATGGATGCAGTTCAATACATGAATAATATCATTCACCAATACATTTCTTGGTAGTCCAAAAAACCCTGCTATCAGGTTGTAAATCACAGCTGGCCTGGTACAGTGTTTGCTGCCTCCACATGCACTGTTTCCGTTTCAATTACTCAATATACTGGACAAAAACGGACAAATGTAATTAAGGCTGGGAATGTCAATACAATCAAACTAGCTAAGGCAATGATCCCAATTCAGTCATAACGTGGCTAATGGGCTAGCTTATATATTTATGTAGCAAGCTAAAAACACAGAGCCTAATGTTAGCTAGATAACTAGCTAGCTAGCTAGCTGCTAGGTGGATGTCATTTCATGCCATTGGAAGAGTGGGTGTGACTGACTTTTTCCCCTCATATCATTTTTTTGGTGGCTATACACAGCTAGAGATGCAGGTTTCATTTGGTTATCTAGCAAGAACTTGAACGACTGTTATACAGTTAGCATATCTTTTGTGTCGCAAATTCACGCTACCTATATTCTCAGATTTCAGAGCACTCACGTCCGAGTGCAAAACAACTAATGAATTAGAAAAATCCGAAACACCTGCTGAATATGACCAGTGTCAGTAAATATAGGGGGAAAAAGTCATAGTTATTCAAGAACTAGACTACATAACACTCTAGATAACATGTAAACAGTCTAACCAGCTCTGCTACAGCGAGAAAAATGGTCAGAGTGAGGTGTTCTCTCATTTGTGTCTGGGAGGAGCTAGCTCGCAAGCTAGCCAATTTTAGCCAGTTACCTTGAGTGCTTGGTTGGGAGAAGCATGCATTGGCAGGCAATCTGCAGAAGGACTAGGAGGCTACAACTCCCCATCGTTTATCAGTGCAATTTTGACGGCCAACTAGCTGAAAAAGTTTGAAAGGGTTTATCTAATGTTCCTTCGTTATAATACTAATTTTGAACTCTTATGGTGATGATTTGTCAAACTTACAACATAGTCTTGAATTGGACATTATTCTTCTGGTCTCGGTCTTGACTCGTCGCGGAACCCTTGTCCCCCTCCAGATCTCAGTCTTGACTCGGTCTCGCCCTCCTCCGTTCTTTGGTCTTGAATCAGATTCAATTTGCTCCGGTCTTGGTCTTGAATCAGTCTCGCTTTAAGTGGTCTCGAACACAACACTTGTTAGGGTTATGTAAAGGGTTGTTATTTGGTCCTCTTTATGCCAATAAATGGAAGACAAATTAAACGTTGTGTAGACGTGTGTGTGTGTGTGTGTATGTGCATGTACATGTACATGTGTGGGTGTGCTCTATATAGGTAGAGTGTGTGCTGTTTCTGATTGGCTGAATGAGTGTTGTTCCTTGTCAATGACCTCCCCAGTAAAACTAACTCTCTTCCTCTCTCTTTCATTTTCCTTTGGCATAACCCGTTTTCATTCCACTTTCAATTTCAACCTCTCATCATCATTTTTTCTTCACTTCCATGCTTTTACTCTCATGTAATTTCCCCATCACTTTCCTCTCCTTTCTATCTCTGTCTCCATTCATCTCCCCATATATCTGACCCTTGGCTCATACTCTCCCCCCTCACATCCGTTCCTTTCTTTCGTTGCAACAACTTGTTTCCACTCTGCTTTCTATCTCTCCCTCTCGTCTTCCTTTCTCAACTCTCACCTATTCAATTTCTCGGCCACTCTCCTCCTCTCCTCTTCTCTCCTTTCATTCCCTCCATAAACCACCCATCTGTGCCTCCCCATCCTATCCCTTCCCCCCCTTCATCTCCCAAACCTATTCCCTTGTGTCACCCTCATAACCTTCCCCCTCCCCCTAATCCAGCCAACATACTCACTGTCATCATCCTCTCCCAGCTGGTGTTACGGCGTCAGAAGTCCTCTTATAACTACCTTCTGGCGCTCGCCGCCGCTGACATCCTGGTCCTCCTGCTCATCGTCTTCGTCGACTTCATATTGGAGGACTTCATCTTGGGCGCGCCCCTTCCCCCCTCCCTCAACAAGGCAGTCCAGGTCCTGGAGTTCTCCTCCATCCACACCTCCATCTGGATCACGGTCCCCTTGACCGTTGACCGTTATATTGCAGTCTGTCACCCGTTGAAGTATCATAGCGTTTCCTACCCGGCCCGCACACGGCGGGTCATCATGTGCGTCTATATGGGGTGTTTGGTGTCTGCGGCGCCTTACTACTGGTGGCCTGAGCTGTGGCATGGTTTACCTGGAGGTGGTACAGGAAGTGGAGGAAGGGGGAGTAGTAGTAGTGCTGCGCAGCATGTGCTAGTCTGGGTGCACTGTGCGACTGTCTATCTCCTCCCCTGCTCCGTCTTCTTCTCCCTCAATGCAATGATCGTCAGGAAGCTCCAGCGCCGTCGCAGCTGCTTCCGCCTGCGCGGCTACTCCACGGGCAAGACCACCGCCATCCTGCTCGCCATCACTTCCGTGTTTGCCGTCCTCTGGGCACCACGCACCGTCGTGATCCTTTACCACCTGTACACGGCGCCGCCGGCTTCCCCGGGTCCCGCCCGCCTTCTGCACCTCCTAACCGATGTGGCGAACATGCTGGCTCTCCTCAACACCGGGGTCAACTTCTTTCTCTACTGTTTCATCAGCAAGCGTTTCCGAACCATGGCGGCCACGGTTCTCCGGACGTTGTTCCGATGCCGTAAGCAGCCGCCGCCGTTCTACGCTGGACACAACTTCTCTATCACCAGTAGCCCCTGGATCTCCCCTGCCAACTCCCACTGCATCAAGATGCTGGTATACCAGTACGATAAGAATGGCAAGCCCATCTGCATCTCCTCGTGAGGGGGGAAGTGTGGAGGTTTTCCCTGACGACCGACCTTGATGATGACCCGATTCTGGGACTCTTTGAGCTTTTCATGTCAACAGACATCTAGAGTGGAGGGCTGGAAAGGTGGAGGAGAGGAGAGTTAGAGGAGAGGTGATGAGAGGTGGAGGAGAGAAGAGTTAGAGGAGCGTCTGAGAAGAGGAGACAGAAAGGTATGTGGTTGGTGTATGGATACGCAACAATCTATCTATCTGAAGTGAGAGAAAGAATGTTTGAGAACAAGAAGAAGAAAAGTTGAGAAATCAAGTAGGAATGTTGCTGAGCACAAACAGCAGAACAGAACTCACAACCCAGCAACAGAGTGTTGAGAACCATCTCTCCACTCGTTCATGCGGAAAAGCAATCTAACAGACTGATCATTCAGCCTGGATAACTGCCTGTCTTTTTGGCTGTATTACTGCTCCGACAGTGTCTGACGATGAGCTTTGCCTGTGATCAGGGACTGATAAATGAGCATCATGGCGGCTGCTTATTACTGGGTTTAATAGCCAGCCATTTGTAAATGGGAATGGAGAGTGACAACTGAGGAATTCCTCTGTGACATATCAACCTCGCTTTGACATTGGGACGTTTTTGGTACTGTCTCTGTTATACTGCTGTCGACGGATGGGGAGGAGGTGGTGATGGGGGAGGGATGGTGGGAGGATGAGGGGATGAGGGAGGCTCTGAATCTGAACAGATGGCCATCATCCAAGGGGAGCCCTCTCTAGTCAGCGAGAGAAACCACTCACCTTTGAAGAGGTATCCGTGGCATTGATGCTCAAGTCTTAGACGTCCTTGTCCTTAGTGGTGGCCTTAGATGATGTGATTCTCAGTCACTACCATGTCCCCTGACGTGTTTTGAAACCCTGCTGACATTTCCTGTTAATATATAGTGGGTCTCAGAGGTGCATTAGACATTACAAGAGACTTTTTATTAAAAAACGGATCTGTGGATGTTAAGATGTTCTCAGTGAGTGAATTCATCAAAGATGGAAGGAATTGGGAAAGATAACCATCCAATCAGGAGCAGTCTCACAGGTGTTAAGGATAAGTAGGAGCTGCCTGTTGTTGTCATGGTGAAGGATTATGGTAGACTTGACTGTTAGATCAGTGTTCTTTAATACCGATCTTGAAGACACACACGTGCAGGTTTTTGTTCTAGCCCAGTACTAACACACTTGATTCAGCGAATCAACTGATCATCAAGCAATTTGAGAGGTTGAACCAAGATGTGCTAGGTGTGTTAATGCTGGGTTAACACAAAAACCTGCACACTTTGTGTGTCTTCAGGACCAGGATTGAAAGAGATTGTTGTAGATGCACAAAAATAAAGCAAAAAAATGACAATACTTTGTTGTAGAGGTTCCATAGGATCAGTAATCTTGTCACCATGGATTCCACCATTTTAAAAGGAGGACATTTCTACCATTTAAAGAGTCTTCAAATAAGTATTGGTTGTCTTTGATGATTCTCTTAGTCACATTAGAATGAATGTATTTGTGCAGCTCCTCAGACCCTTAACTTTATATCACTGACTAGATAGTGTGTGTGTGTGTGTGTGTGTGTGTGTGTGTGTGTGTGTGTGTGTGTGTGTGTGTGTGTGTGTGTGTGTGTGTGTGTGTGTGTGTGTGTGTGTGTGTGTGTGTGTGTGTGTGTGTGTGTGTGTGTGTGTGTGTGTGTGTGTGTGTGTGTGTGTGTGTGTGTGTGTGTGTGTGTGTGTGTGTGTGTGTGTGTGTGTGTGTCTGTCTCTGTCTGTCTGTATGTGAGAGAGCAAGAGAGGGAGAGAGAGACAGGCAGAGAGAAAGAGAGAGATAGAGAGAGTAAACAAGAGTTAATTAATCAATAACGCCAGAGGAGGTGTGGTATATGGACAATATAGGGTTGTTCTTATGCACGACGCAGAACGGAGTGCCTGGACACAGCCCTTAGCCCCTTAGCCGTGGTATATTGGCCATATACCACATACCCCTGAGGTGCCTTATTGGTATTATAACCAGGTTAACAATGTAATTAGAACAGTAAAAAGCCAGTTTATTCTCGCTCTCACCCTCAAAGTATTTTCCTATTCTCTCTTCAACCCTCCTCTGTCTGCCTGTCACGAGGGTGAGAAACCAGATGACTGAGAAACAATGAATCTATGAAGCCACGACAACTCATACATCAACTGTGTTCTGTCCTGCCCAGAAACAACAACCTATAAAACCAGCCAGGTTGCTCACGATTGACTGCGAAATTTGAAGTCCGTCCAGGTAAGCAGGACGTCGGTAGAAGACTTCAAAACCGTCCACTAGGGGCAATGGTGAGCGCTATTACCATCATGTAGGCTTGGGTTTTGCTAGGGCAATATGGATGGGGATGGGGGATGGCCGTGTTCGATCCAACTGCTAGGTTTTAAGCCTATCCCAAACCTTAACCCTTACCTTAACCATTTGGAATTAATGCCTGAACTTAAACTTCTTAGGGCTAGACGTACCGTCAGCAGGACACCTGTCGACAATTTCCGGTGAAATTGGAGGGTGCGCAATTCAAATAAATAATCGTAAGAATTATGGATATTAAACATCTAGGTACATACAAGTGTCTTTTATCGGTTAAAAGCTTAAATTATTGTTAATCAAACTGCAGTGTCCGATTTACAATAGGCCTTACAGCGAAAGCATACCATGCGATTGTTTGAGGACGGCGCCCCACATCAACATATTTTTCAACCAGCACAGGCTTCATAGAATCACAAATAGCGATTAAATAATCACTTACTTTTGAATATCTTCTTCTGATTTGCAATCCAAAGGGTCCCAGCTATAACGCGCATGGTCGCGTTTTGTTAGATAAAATGCTTCTTTATATCCCAAAAAGTCAGTTTAGTTGGCGCCATCGATTTTAGTAATCCACTTGTTCAACATGCAGACAAAGGAATCCAAAAACCTACCAATAAACTTTGTTAAAACAAGTCAAACTACGTTTCTGTTCAATCCTCAGCTACCCTAAAAAGTAATTACACTATAACATTTCATACGGAAAGAAGTATGTTCAATAGAAAAGTAAAATTAGCAACTGATCCTCTTCGTATCGCGCCCACAGACTGATTTCCAACTCTGACTCCCTGTACCAAAACTCAACATTCTTCCTCGTTTGGGAAGAAACAAGCCTGAAACCTTGAACAAAGACTGTTGACATCTAATGGAAGCCATAGGAATTGCAATCTGGGAGCTGGAATTGCATAGGCAGTTTACTTTGGGCACGTCAGTCAGGCTGTGGAGTTCCTTTTGTTTTAACCCTATCCCAACCTTAACCCTAAACTTAACCATTCGGAATTAATGCATTAACTTAACCTTAAAAATCTGACGTTTATAGACAAACGTTGGATTCTGCAGTAAGACTGTGAGAGGTTGTTGTATAAAACACATCTCTGTTATTTTCTGTCCACTGAACATACACACACACACACACTTTGTGGCCCTTAGTCCTCAGGCAAAACATATATTCATCTATCTACTTTGGGTGAAACTAAGCCAGAGAGCAAAATACACAAAACATTTATTTTGAGGGATTCAGCGTGACATGACTTCATAAATCGTGTATTAAATGCATTTTATATCTGATGAATGGTAGAATATAGCTCCACCTCTCATATTTGATATCTCATTGTAGGCTATTACCCTCTCAAAGTTGTCCACTGGCCTCTGGAGGGCAGCACACTCAGGCCGGTCACCCGTGATACAAGTCAGTACTCAACGTTCCTCCATCTCTGAGGATGTTGGGAGATGATGTGGAAACCAGCCACTAGAGGCACCAGTGAGCTCTGTTACCTTCAAGCATCTGCCTCCGGTTCCAAAGGTTGCATGTTCGAATCCAGGGATAGAACGTTGTTTTAGATTTTTTTTAAAGAAGCCTATCCCAAACCTTAAACCTTACCTTAACCATTCGGAGTTAACACCTAACCTTACGAATACGGAGTTAGTGCATAGACTTAACGTTGGAACAATTAAGAGAAATAACCAAACACTTCAAAATTTGACGTTTGAGAAACATGGATGAACGTCTAATTCTGACGCGAGACTTTGAGAGCTTTCTGGGTACACTAGCCCCCATAGAGGGTGTCCACTGCCAGAGCTTCACACCCCCATCTGAACAACCATCAAAAACAGGTTGTTTACTAACCTGTTAACCTGTCAACATCACTCTTATCACAGGCTTTAGCAATTATCTTTCCAATTACACACACACACACACTCATTCGTTAAAAATAACTACTTCCCAGTAAGGAACCTTCAGAGCATGGAAGGGAGGTATGTTAGAGCTATATAATGAAGATAGTAAACCTCAGCTGAGACACTGTCAACAGTCAATAATGACCCAGCATGTTCTCTGCCTTGACTTGAACCCTGTCCAATCAATGTTTATTGGTCACATTAATGTTGTTTTTTGGTGGTTTCCATTGGTCATGTTAATGCAATTTGTTGTTGTTGTCCATTGGTCATGATTAGCAATATGCATCAATACCACAACAGACAGTTCAGTAGCACTTTATTGACCAGTTACAGTGTCATAACATCGTCATATTGTCATAAACATGACATAACAAATTATATAAGATATCCTGACAGTTTATGTCACTGAATGTCGAGTGACAATCAGCAATAAAATGTCAAACAGGACTTCATAACTATCCCAGAAAATGCAATGGGATTGTATCTAAGCAATTATGGATTTTCTTTATTGAAAGCATCCCAACATTGCTAGTGTGACATTAATTTATAACCCTCGTCAAAGGTTCCCACCAACATTAATTAGACTGATTACAGTCATTTCCTTTGTGAAATAGTAAACTACTACTGAAAACACCAGGGGGGTGCAGTCCTTGCCTGAGCTGTGGTTGGAACACAGATTCAACGACTACGACCCAGGTGTCCTCTCCATTTACCACGTGGGGGACTCTGAAGCAGGTGGGAGGGAGTGGTAGTTGCTATGGTGATGACTAGGGAACACCCACTGTTGGTGACATCAATAACTCATAACCGGATAATCATAATAGGAAACTCTTATCTCTGGAGGCGTGCGTCACGCTTTTCTCAAACAGATACTGTAAACATGTATAGAAAAAAGGGCAAGAACAAATAGATCATATAAGAATATAATATTTTATTTTCCTCCACTCTTTCATTTTCTCTCTCAGAGTATGTCGGTATGTTTGTGTGTGTGTGTGTGTGCGTTTGTGTGTGTGTGTATGTGTGCATGCGTGCATAAGTCTTTGTGTGCTTCCACGTGAGCGCGCATTTGTCTGAGTGCAAAAGCTTTCAAAAGTGCGTAAAATAATCAAGTCAGTTAAGAGAAAAAATGTGTACAGTAAATGAAGCAAAATATCTCTGTACTCTAAATTATTAAACAGCTTATTTATGCTCCTTGGTGTAGATGACCAGTCAATACACAGAACATTATTATTAATAAATTAGCATATCTGAGATTGTATTTCCCTCTGCTTACAGTATGGCAGTCTACTGATAGCTTTTCCATTGTGTGTTTTCTACATGTCAGGCTCTTTTTAAATCATAAAAAGACGTGAATTGATTGAATGTAATGCATTGATTGTTTTGGCTTGCATAATTAAGGTGCAATATGCGGAAATCGCTCTGCCATTTCCTGGTTGCAAAAATTCTAATAGTTCGCCTAATGTCAGTTTATGTGACAAAACAAACAGTCATTGTGTAGAGAATCATTGTACCATCTAAACTGCTGTGAAATATATATTCCATAACCAAACAATATTGTATTTTTAGCTGTTTGAAGCTGGTGTCCAAAACCGAAAGTAAAACAAGCAAAAAACGAAACATAAGAATGGGAAGCATAGAAATAGTGCATATAAAACAGATCTACAGCTTCTCAGACTCGCTTTCAATGAGAATGACAGATGTATAACTCAGATTTCTATGTAAATTTGGTCAGGTCACCCAAAAAGTTACATATTGCAGCTTTATCTAATGAATTTAAATGAATATAATGTATGTACAGTATGTATTTGGTTATTTCCTGTGAGAAGGCATGTTGAGAAGGATTATTCCCCTCTGATATTTTATAACTGAGAATAAGATAAAGATACCCTCTAATAATCAAAGATGTCTGCCTGGTCTTGTTTGTCTCTGTCAATTGTTTTTAACACATTCACACATGAAATAACATAACACAGTTGAATTTGTATTAATTTTCCTAATATATTGTGACACACATGGCATGATTTGACGTGTAAACTAAAATCCTGATCCTTATTTTTTATTTTATAATGTTCCTAATGATGAATAGAATACGTGTACCAAGTTTCATGGTTGTATCAGAAAGTGCACAAATTCAGTATTTTCTTGGCACTTATCTGCGTATTGTGCAAATCAAAAGGTTTTCAAAGTGTTGTAACACCCAATGAATATCATAATATCACAAAGTACATACCAGAATCCTCAAAGAGTTGTCATATCCTAAATGAATCTGACTGTTCATGGTTCGACCATCACGTGATACTTCAAAAAACAAGGAGGTCAAAGACACTCACTGAATGTGTCCCTCACTGTACTCTCAATACAGTGCACTACTTCTGACCAGGGCCCATAAGGTTCTTGTGAAACGTAGTGCACTATGTAGGGAATTGGGTGCCACTCACCCACTGTCACCACTCACCATGAGAGTTGTGCAAATGTTTTTCCATTGTTACAAAATCATTGCATCATAATGAATTGTAATGCTTTGTACAACCTGTGAGTTGGTGTTCACGTCATAAACAAGTACAACGTTCATCGTGGGGGAGAACAACTGCCTTTCACCATCTGCGCCCATTCAATATTGTCTAGATTTGCATAGCTATAACAAAATACAACTTTTGGGGTTCTCGTAAGCTTACAATGTTGTTTTGATTATTGTTTGAACAGTCGCTAAGATTATATGTGACCCGTTTCAAGAAACTAGATGTATGTCGCGGGTCACTATTTCACAGGAGAGCCATTTGAACATACATTTTTTATAATCAAAATGTGTTTTTTGGCAGAAATGCCTTCTCGAACATGTGAAGTTTCATGTGCCTTAATAATGCACTTGTATGCCATATGTAAATATGAATAACACTTTTCAATTACGAGACTAGTTGGTTTAGCCAAAGAAAAAGTCAGCAACCTTCCCTCTAGCCATTATTGGCTGAGATAATGAGGGGGCTAGACATGCCGAGAGATGAGTTTCGATTGGTCTGCCATATATCACGCTTCTGTTTATTTGAGTTGGTCAGTATGTCTAGGTAATCCTGTCTAAAGCAGCTTTTAAAAAAATGAATTGTGTATTAAAACTGCAAGTGTTGCTTTCCACTTTCTGGAGGACTGAGTTTTGAAATCAGTGGAATTCGAGTTTGATAGCTAAGGAGATGGAGAAAACACCTGTCTCCAGATTACATCTTCAAACTAAGGGCAACCATGGCATCCGACAGGAGACGTGTCCAACCATGAATGATGTATACGGGTAAGATAGTCTAGCTAGCTGTATTTTCAGATATTACACGTTTCTAATTTTGACAAAAAAAGCTATTTGCTTGCTTAGCTATAGCCTAATTTTAGCTAGCTAACATTGAACCTGGTTGGTTAGCTACCTGCAGATTCATGTAGGGTAGTAACGTCATGAGTTGTGATTATGGTTGATTGTTTACCTAGCTAGCTAGCTAACGTTAGCTGTCTGGCTCGCTAGCTAACGTTACACGTATGACCTTATTATTTGTATCTCAGAGCCATTTGCTTGGCTAGCTATAGCCTAATGTTAGCTAGCTAACATTGAACCTGGTTGGTTAGCTACCTGCAGATTAATGCAAGGTAGTAACGTCATGAGTTGGGATTATGCTTCATTGTTTCCCTAGCTAGCTAGCTACACGTCTAAACAAAATACTCCACTATGCAAGCAACCATTTCAGGTGCTCTCCTAATTAAATTGTTGCCTGCAGCACAGTTACAGTCACCAACTCTCTGGATAACATGAAAACATGGACACAGAAGATGTTAGCTAAAATGCTAATGCTCATTGACATAGGCTGGTAGCAAAGCTACACTACTAGGCAGCAGGACATTCATAAAAGCCTTACAATTCAATTATAATCCAAAATTAGTGTGCAATGCACTCATTCGCAACATGTAAATGGAGGCTTTTTTTGCTGGCGGTCTATGAGAACTCCCCTGTGTTTTTCCCCACGGCGGGAAAATTGTGAAAAGTTGTTGCATGCTCTACCCAACAGTGCGGTAACTTGAATTAATGATTGAATTGTGCTGTTTGAGAAGGTTTAAATCCTAAGCAACATGCCTACACATAGTTTGAAGTACAACACCAGCATAGCTACTGTAGTAGGTCAAAGCTGTGTGCTGGAAAATCTTGGTAGAGCATGGATGGAATAGGTATTCAAATCAAATCAAAATGTATTAGTCACATGCACCGAATACAACAGGTGTAGGTAGACCTTACAGTGAAATGCTTACTTACGAGCCCCTAACCAACAATATAGTTTAAAAACTAAATAAAAAAGTCACAAGCAATTAATGAGCAGCAGTAAAATAACAATTGTGAGACTATATACAGGGGGGTACTGGAACAGAGTCAATGTTGCGGGGACATCGGTTAGTCGAGGTAATTGAGGTAATATGTACATGTAGGTAGAGTTATTCAAGTGACTATGCATAGATGATAACAACAGAGTAGCAGCGGTGTAAAAGAGGGGGGGGGGGCAATGCAAATAGTTTGGGTAGCCATTTGATTAGATGTTTAGGAGTCTTATAACTTGGTCGGTAGAAGCTATTTAGAAGCCTCTTGGACCTAGACTTGGCGTTCTGGTACCGCTTGCCGTGCGGTACCAGAGAGAACAGTCTATGACTGGGGTGACTGGAGTCTTTGACAACTTTTAGGGCCTTCCTCTGACACCGCCTGGTATAGAGGTCCTGGATGGCAGGAAGCTTTGCCCAAGTGATGTACTGGGCCGTACGCACTACCCTCTGTAGTGCCTTGCGGTCGGAGGCCGAGCATTTGCCATACCAGGCAGTGATGCAACCAGTCAGGATGCTCTCGATGGTGCAGCTGTAGAACCTTTAGATGATTTGAGGACGCATGCCAAATCTTTTCAGTCTCCTGAGGGGGAAAAGGTTTTGTCGTGCCCTCTTGTGATGCTCATGTGAATTTCCTTTCTTTTTTGGCTTCAGACCAATGCCTATTCTCACATAAAACGTACATTTTTTATTTGTTATAGTATTACTAATAAAACATTATATATATATATATATATATATATATATATATATATATATATATAT
>NC_092086.1:27180390-27187890 GCF_045679555.1 Salvelinus alpinus
ATATAAGAGACTGGTACTAGTGGTAATACAGTGCATTTGGAAAGTATTCAGCCCCCTTGACCTTTTCCATATTTAATTACGTTACAGCCTTATTATGAAATGAATACAATTATTTGTTTTCCTCATCAACCTACACACAACAATCCATAAACACAAAGCGAAAACAGGTTTTAAGAAATGTTTGCAAATGTATAAAAAAAACAGAAATACTTTATTTACATAAGTATTCAGACCCTTTGCTATGAGACTTGAAATTGAGCTCAGGTGCATCCTGTTTCCATTGATAATCCTTGAGATGTTTCTACAACTTGATTGGAGTCCATCTGTGTTCATTTCAATTGATTGGACATGATCTGGAAAGGCACACCTGTCTATTTAAGGTCCCACATTTGACAGTGCATGTCAGAGCAAAAACCAAGCCATTAGGTTGAAGGAATTGTCCGTAGACCTCCAAGACAGGATTGTGTTGAGGCACAGATCTGGAGAAGGGTACCAAAACATTTCTGCAGCATTGAAGGTCCCCAAGAACACAGTGGCCTAGATCATTCTTAAATGGAAGAAATTTGTTATCACCAATACTCTTTCTAGAGCTTCCAACAGGACAATGACCCTAAGCACATGGCAAAGACAATGTAGGAGTGGCTTCGGGACAAGTCTCTGAATGTCCTTGAGTGGCCCAGCCAGGGCCCGGACTTGAACCCGATCGAACATCTCTGGAGAGACCTGAAAATAGCTGTGCAGTGACGCTCCCCATCCAATCTGACAGATCTTGAGAGTGTCTGCAGAGAAGAATGGGAGAAACTCCCCAAATACAGGTGTGCCAAGCTTGTAGCGTCATACCCACGAAGACTCAAGGCTGTAATCGCTGCCAAAGGTTCTTCAACAAAGTACTGAGTAAAGGGTCTGAATACTTATGTAAATGTGATATTTTAATTTGCTGAAATTTCTAAAAAACTGTTTTTGCTTTGTCATTATGGGGTATTGTGTGTAGATTGATTTAAGAAGGTCAAACCAAGGATCCTTTTGCTATTAGATTTTTTATTTTAAGACCCCTTGAAGTATAAAAAATACATATATAATTTTTTTGGGGGGCCTTACTGCTTTTAGCCCATACAAAACATCTAAAGAAAGTTTGTTCTGAGGTGTCTAACCTATATGATGTGGGGGTGCTTTGCTGGTGACACTGTCAGTGATTTATTTAGAACTCAAGGCACACTTAACCAACATGGCTACCACAGCATTCTGCAGCGATAAGCCATCCCATCTGGTTTGCGCTTAGTGGGACTATCATTTGTTTTTCAACAGGACAATGACCCAACACACCTCCAGGCTGTGTAAGGGCTATTTGACCAAGAAGAAGAGAGATGGAGTGCTGCATCAGATGACCTGGCCTCCACAATTACCCAACTTCAACCCAATTGAGATTTGGACCGCAGAGTGAAGTAAAAGCAAGTGTTCAGCATATGTGGGAAGTCCTTCAAAACTGTTGGAAAAGCATTCCAAGTGAAGCTGGTTGATAGAATTCCCTAGCGTGTGCAAAGCTGTCATCAAGGCAAAGGGTGGCTACATTGAAGAATCTAAAATCTAAAATACATTTTGATTTGTTTAACACTTTTTTGGTTACTACATGATTCCATGTGTGTTATTTCATAGTGTTTATGTCTTCACTATTATTCTACAATGTAGAAAATAGTAAAAAATTAAGAAATACCCTTGAATGAGGAGGTGTTTCCAAACTTTAGACTGGTACTGTATACTTTCACACATGTTTTCAACTGGTACCGGGGGACCTTCAGATGTACGTGTTCTTGAGTCTCACCTTTACACAGAGTTGTCGTATTAATGCATAGCCCAAACTGTTCGGACACTACAGACAGAAGTTGGCAGATCGGCTGTACCGACTTCAGACGAGTCCCAATACGCTCGTGTTTGTGAGAGTCTCATTTTTCTATAGAGGGGTCATAATAGTTTGTAGGCCAAACCGTTCGGACGCTACAGACGATTTTGTGAGAAGACCGATTTTCTGGATGTCTCATGATCTGACAAACACCTCTCTAGCTCTGTCACCTTTCACCGCAGATGCGGAAGTGTTAGATAGGCGGATGTGGTGGATTGAGACGCATTCTATGCCAAAAAAACATATCTCTAGCTTAAATTGACAGATTTTTTATGGGGATTTTGTATTATGTTAATTAGATTTCCTCCGGTGCACGGACATCGACCTTAAGGGGTTTTAACCTGTCTCCTCCCTTTCATCTACACTTATTGAAGTGGATTTAACAAGTGACATCAATAAAGGATCATAGCTTTCACCTGGACTCACCTGGTCAGTGGACAGAGCAGGTGTTCTTATTGTTTTGTATACTCAGTGGAGCTAGATACTAATGGTAATAGCAATCAATAATCAGTAGTGATAGTAATACATCTCTAGAGCCTTCTGGTCGAGGTGCAGTTGCCATACCAGACTGTGATACAACCAGTCAGAATGCTCTCCATGGAGCAGCTGTAACAGTTCTTAAGGATCTGAGGTGCCAAATCGTTTCAGCCTCCTGAGGGAGAAGACGCACTGCTGAGCCTTCTTCATGACTCTGCTGGTGTGAGAGGACCATGATAAGTCCTCAGTGATGTGGACACTGAGGAACTTGAAGCTCTTGACCCTCTCCACTGCGGCCCCCTTGATGTGGCTGTAGGTGTGCACCCGCCCTGTTTCTTGAAGTCCACTATCAGCTCCTTGGTCTTTCTGACGTTGTGGGAGAGGTTGTGGTCCTGGCACCACACCTCCAGGTCTCTGACCTCCTCCTTGTCGCCATTGGTGATCAGGCTGACCACCGTTGTGTCGTCAACAAACTTGATGACGGAGTTGCAGTCGTGCGTGGCCACACAGCCATGGGTGAACAGGGAATTCAGGAGAGGGCTAAGCACACACCCCTGGGGGGAATAACGACTCAGAGTATGTTCACCCCTAGTGTGTACATGGCAATGAGGTACAGTGTTCCTGCTGCAGTTGAAAGTCGTGGTGACATGTAATTGGCCACTCGTTGGTGATGAGGTTCTACAGGTTACACCTCTGTAATTGCGAACTCTGCAGTATTTTAAGATACACACACACACACACACACGCACGCACACACACACACACACACACACACACACACACGCACGCACGCACGCACGCACGCACGCACGCACGCACGCACGCACGCACGCACGCACGCACACACGCACACACACACACACTTCTGGATGAATTCTGCTGTAATTGTACATACCGTATTGATCCTCAACAGCAACACTCGGGAGGTAATGTGACGTTTGACTGATGATCCGTGACACTGATCGCAACCTCGAGGGAACGAATGATCAGTCCATCACTTCTACCCTATAACCTGCCAGCCACTAAAACAGTACAGTACCAACCCCCTCTCGCTCACCGTGGGTAGACTGCAGAGCTGTGGGACAGCACCCCTGGGTTGATATTCTATTCAAAATCTTTCAAATACTTTGAGCGTTTGCTCTACCCTGCCTGGAGTGCCACGATGGGCGGGGTTTGCAGTTGTGGGATGATTATGTTGGTCCATTTTGCCAGGCAAGCTCAATCGAGCACAGATAAAAAATTTAAAAATTATGTTGAATAGTATTTGAACCCAAGTCTGGTGTGGGTGGGCTCCCATATAGTGGGTCGCAGGGAGATATTACGATGCAGTGACGAGCACCACTCTGCAGTTACACAGCACTGCAGATACCAGCTGGGCTGATAAAAACACAGGCAATAACCTCATGAATCTGCCTCTCCGACTGACGCACTAATACGGGTCTCTGAGAGAGGTGAGGATGGCAAGATGTCTGAGTGTGTGACAGAGAAACTGGGACGGGGGGGACGGGGGGGTTGAGGGAGGGAGAGAGAGAATGAGCGAAAGAAAGAGAGACAAAGAGAGAGAGAGAGGGAGCGAAAGAGAGCGATAGCACAAGAGAGGAGTGAGGGGGAGACATAGAGAGACTTGGCTTATAAAACCTCTATCCCCCACTGTCCCAGATGACCTCTATAGCTGAGAAGTGACACACACACACCTTTTGAATGAAAGAGTAGAGGCAACTTTACACCTTTACAGATTTGAACAGAGAGGGTTCACCCAACCAGACCCCACACAGAGAGGGCTGTGCTCGCCAATCACTGTCTCCTCCTCACTTACAGAAGACACAGCTAGCTAATCAATGCCTGTCTCTTATATAATACTGTTCAGCAGTGGAGGCTGGTGACTTGGACAATTGAGGAGGATGGGAGATCAACGGTATAGACGACAAAGTGTTTCATAAATCGTCAAAGACAAATTATTTTAACCTAAAACATTTAATAAAGACATTTAAGGTCAAATATTATGGGGAATGGGAATGAGAGGACTACTTACATAGTGGAAGGGATCACAGCAGTGATTGATTGCGCATGAGTTGAGGTGTTCAGAGGCTTGACTTCAGTGCAGGACAGGGGTTGAGGTGTTCAGAGGCTTCAGTGCAGGACAGGCTCACCATGAGGGCAGGACAGGATTTGACTGGGAAGACAAAAAACAACAACACAACACAGTTAGTCATAGGAGCTAAGAACGAGTAAGTCCAAGCAAGGATTAAAATCACATTGATGTAAATGTAACAATAACGGGATTGTGTTTGTGTGTGTGTGATTAACTCTACATACAGTAATGAGTGAATATTGACATGGGCTACTCACGGTGCTTGCAGAGGGAACATTCAATGTGTCAGTGGATTAGAGGACACATCAGATATGACTTCAGTTCATGTCAGCAGAGAGTTGACACTGGTAGTGGAGTGGTCATCACCTCTTAATCAGGGAACAGGAGGGGATTTAGCTGTGAATACAAATAGCAGATACATTCCATTACAGCAGCGCCATCATCGGTTTAGGCAACACGTTTTTTTTCTCCATGAAGTTAAACTCAGACATTTCAGGTCAAACACAGACTGTGCATCTAGCCCACTTGACACATGAAAGTAGCCCAAGATTCACAAAACGTTCCTGGAAAAAAGCTTTTGCTGCGTCAACTTTTCTTTTAATCTTACTTTTAATGGATGATTAAATGGAAGCTTTCAAATCATTCTGAGTTGATTTGACATTCAATAGAAGACAGTAGAAACTTCCACTTGCTCAACAAGCAAAGCATCGTAATGTGCAATTAACTCTGCAAGCTCTTTGTAGTTGCCCTCGTTAGCGGAACTTCCCGCTCGTCATGCCTCCTAAAAGCCAACTCTTATATGCCCAAAAAATGCAGAAGTGTCAATAAGCTGCTTGAGACCATACCTGTTTCTTCTTACCTTCTCGTTGTGTTAGGCATTGTGAATATGCAGACCTTCGTCAATTACATGATTGATTCAACTTTTCCCCAGAACCTTGACTCTGTTGTGGGCAATGAAGAGGTTCTTCAACAAAACAAATCACTACGTTGTCGTTAGCGTTAGCTGTCAATTCTGGCAGAGAGAACTGAACTCCGATAGAAGCAAAGGTCATCAAAATTGTTAAAAGGTTATCAAAACAATTGAAAGAAATGCAACATTGGACAATGGAGGAAGACACTCCAAACATTTTGCATTTTTATAATCCATCAGATATTAAATGAATTATAGCACATAAAACATTTGACTGGCACGGACAATGTTGTTGTCAAGTTTTCTTGTGGCAATAGCAGGATACCCTTGGATAAAAAAACACGCTTGGCTCTAGATTAAATGTTTCTAAACATACTTTAAATTGTTTGCAAGATCAGACATAATATCACTATAATCCGAGTTTTAATTTTCGGAAGTTGCTTTCATTTCAGCACATCTAATTTGTAAATATTTCAACTGTATTAAATTATAATTTTTTTCAATTCTACAAAAAATGAACACCCATTCTTCTCTTTGTTGTGATGTAAGTGTTGAGACAGTGCGTTAAATCCTTACCAAGCTTTAGCGTTCTTATTGTTTCAATGGGAAGACAATGTATTCCACTGAGCCCATTTCAGCCATTACCGGGGTGTGTTCGACAGGTCATTACAAACATTTCCGCGCTTATAACGTTAATGGGGGAAAAACGGCAGGCACAAGCAAGAGTAGAATGAAAGCAATCAATCCAGTGAGATTTAAGTGACAAGTGAATTTTGCACCCCTCAAACACAGGAAATACATGGCTGAAAATGACAGATTCTCAGGTGGGAGGGGCATGTTAGCAAAGCAAATTGAAATACATTACAGTAACTTGACACAAAAATAAAGTTTTAAAACCAAGAAAACAATATATCATCTACTTCCTCCATTTCCTGTAGTTTGAATAAACTAATTTGAATTATCACTGTTCACTGTCTCAAACTCAATCTATCCAATAATGTTACCAACTCACCAAGCTTCTAAATTACACATGCATAATATAAGATTCATTCTCTGGTCCTTTGATTGGATGAACAACATGTCAGTTCATACTGCAAAAGCTTCGATTGGTTGGAGGACGTCCTCAGGAAGTGTTCATAATTACCATTTAGGTCTATATAAGGGGATGAGGAGCACAAGCCTCCCAGGGTTTGTATTGAAATCAATATAGCCAGAGGAGAACGGAAAATATCTGTCCTCCCGCTACACCATGTTGCTACCATGTTATAGAGGGTACTGTTGAAACTACTGTAGACCATTGCAAAAATGAGTTTTAATCAGGTATTTGGTGACGTGAATATATTTAGTATAGTTTTACCTAAAAATAATAACTTTTTTAAGGGGCCCTCCCTTTCCTCCTCTGAGGTGCCTCCACTGCTGTACAGAGGGCACCGTTATATAGACACAAGACATATTGCAAAAATTTGTTTTCATAACGTATTAGGTGAATACATTTAGTATAGTTATATCTGCATCAGAGTGTGCAAAGCTGTAATCAAGGCAAAGGGTGGCAACTTTGAAGAATCTCAAATATAAAATATATTTAGATTTGTTTAACACTTTTTGGGTAACTGCATGATTCCATATGTGTTATTTCATAGTTTTGATGTCTTCACTATTATTCTACAATGTAGAAAATAGTAAAAATGGACCCCTGGAATGAGTAGGTGTGTCCAAACTTTTGACTGGTACTGTATATAATAATATATATATATATTTAAAAAAATATATTTCCTTTATTATTTTCCTCTAACCCTACCACCCCTCCCTTAACTGGAGTAAACTAAAGGACAACAACACTTAGTCTTCTACTTCCAGCTTATACATACTATGTATATTTTATGGACGCAGTATATTTTAAATGAGTTATCTTGTTGTTTTTAGACCCAGCCTTCAGCTCCCATCAACCCCTCCCATCTGTCTCTGAAGAACATCCAGTTTGGATTTCTAGCTGCCATATATATTCCACTGTGCTGTGATGTTTCACAAAAGTTCTGAACCTTTCTATTCTCATAGTTTCTACAGATTGTAAATTAAAGATAAACATTTTTGCTAAAACTATTATTATATTATTGATCGATAGAA
>NC_092086.1:27192890-27246640 GCF_045679555.1 Salvelinus alpinus
CTACATGAGGTGTGCGACTAAGATTCATTGTATTGTTTCTTATGCTGGGCATCATTCACAAGTGATAATATATAATTCAGAAGTGACAGGCTAATATTGTCACTCATCATACTATTCTTGATTTAATTTTGTCTTTACATATACTAAATAATATATGTGTGAAATTTGTTTTGATTTAGAATGAACCATAATCATGCACCTGTATGGAAACAGGAGCAGCGGGAAAAAATACATGTCATCTATACACTTAAATGGTGAATGGAGGACGCTTTTCCCTGTGGTTTATTTTCATGCCAGCCAGGTAGGCTATACACCTGTGGTAAATGTAAGCAATGTGCTTAATATTAGGAAAGTTGAGAAATAAATATACTAGGCCAAGACTATAGAAACCTGATTATCCTATTTTTAGTAGAGGCCATCACTGTGTTTTCTCACTCAATTGCATAGCCTATTGAAATGTTGCGCAACATGAGCTCATAGGATCTCATGAAGTGTTAGATTTTTGAATACATTTGCATTGATGTCAGAGTGATTAGAGGGACAATAGAGTGCCGAGTACCAGGCAGTTAGCAAGTTTGGTAGGCTACTAATGACAATCAGCAGCATCTGAGCTTGGAGAAGCCTAATTACCGTGACTAAACGGTCACGTGGAATTTGACTGCCTTCAGGACTCGTGACCGCTGGTGTGGCGGTAATATGGTCACCGCAACAGCCCTAGTAACACAGAGAGCATGAAAGAGAACTTTTACATGGCCGGAAAGAGAAAGGGAGCAGAGGATAGAGAAAGAAAGAAAGAGAGAACTGTGCTATACACTAAACTCAGTGACTCCTAAGTCAAACCCAGTCACCTGGCACAAACCGCCACCAGCCATAATGTCATTCATAACCTCCTGCCGACAGTGACACCCATACCACCTCATCATCAGCTTTGCACTTTATGCCCTATTAGAAGACACAGAGAGTAAAGCTGAGTCCCAAATGCCACTATTCCCTTTAAAGTACACTACTTTTGACCAAGACGCAGCTGCAGAGAGCAATATGTACGTGCTTAATCATCGCTTTATTAACATTTAAAACATTAGCCAGCTCAAACAATGTCTCATCCTATTGTATTTGTCCCCTGTGACCCCAGTGCCACCTCACAGAAATATAGAGAGGACACTGGGTTCAGATGGGTGCATATCAAGGAGTTGAAGTTCGTTTTGCCATCCTGTATCACCTACCGCATCAGCCCCTTGGGTGAGTTACTGTGTGAGTGATAGGTGACAGCAATATGACGTCAGCTCAAAGGTTGATTGACTCTTACCTATCAAGCCCCCCCTCCCTCCCTCTTTTTCCAGGTCAGTGGGAATAAAGGACAAAACGCCATTTCACTTCAAACAAACACTGTATAGCCTCGTTAAAACTGTATTTCCTTGCATCAACAGCTCCATCTAGGAACCCCCATCCCATAGCTGTTTACCAAAAGATGAAAAGAAGAGTGGCTGAGAAAAGCTTTGTTGTTGTTTGAATCCCAGATTGGCCCTTTAAAGACAATTTCCCTGACGTTCACAGGGATCACACTCACGGTTATCACTGCGGATGTCGACACAAGTGTAAATTACATTTAAAAGTCAAGTGCAACGCCCGGACAGGGCATATCAGTAGGAATGAAGGGACTTGTTAGAACTAGTCCTATGTAGGACTGAATGGACTTGTTGGGACTAGTCCCATGACAGTTGTCTCATCTGAGAATGGTCACAGGGTCAGTGGGATGAAGGACAGGAAGCATTTTAAGACTGTTTGGACCAGTCCTATTATATGACAAATCTCTCTCACTTGAGTAAATCACCTCATTATTTTCAGATGATTTAATTTAGCTCTTTTGTAGCTTTGTTACCGGTGTGTGTTTTCTATCCCAGTTCTCTCCTCTCCCTGTAGGCTTTACAGACGTTCCCCACCCCGTGGCTGAAACCCTTCTAATTTAATGTACTCTGCACGCACAAACCATATGGAATTCCTAGTCTCCGGCAGCGTTTGGAACTGCCAATTTGTTGCCCTTAAGTCTTTACACTTTTTTGGCCCTGACGGAGGGCGACTCATTTCTCCAAAGTGGAGATTTTCTCTTTTCCCCTTTCTCACCTGTCTATTTCCTCATGCTGTCACTGTCACTTGTCTTCTTGACCCAGTCAGGCTTCAAGATGGCTTACTCAACTGATACCACTCTCCTTCTTGTCACGAAGGTTCTCTGCTCTGCAAAAGCTGACTCTCTCTCCTCTGTTCTCATCCTTCTAGATATATCCACTGCCTTTGACACCGTGAACCATCAGATCCACCCTCTCGGGTATGTGAATCTCAGGCTCTGCACACTCTTGGATTGTATCCAACCTGGCAGGTCGGTCCTACCAGGTGACGTGGAGAGGATCTGAGTCTGCACCACATGCTCTCACTACTGGTGTTGCCCAGGGCTCGGTTCTAGGCCCTCTCCTCTTCTCTCGTCTTCCATCTTCTCTCTATACACCAAGTCACTCGGCTCCGTCATATCCTCATATGGTCTTTCCTATCATTGCTTTGCGAATGACACTGCTTTGCGAATGACACAACTTTTCTCCCTCCCCCATTCTGACACCCAGGTGGCGACACGCATCTCTGCATGCCTGGCAGATATCTCAGCTTGGATGTCGGCCCACCACCTCAAGCTCCAAGGCCTCTCCATCATGGTCGACAAATCCACGGTGTCCCCCTTTCAGAATGAAACCTTGGTGTGACCCTGGACAACACCCTGTCATTCTCTGCAAACATCAAGTTTCAGCTTCAGGTTTTAACGTCTCATGGACAAGTACGGTGAAATGCCTCTCTTGAACGCTCTAAACCCAACAATGCAGTAATCAATTACAAAATGTAGTAGTAAAAAACTATAAGGTAGAGCAACAACACATGAGAAATAAAAATAAGAAATAAGAAGAACATGAGAAGTAAGCATACTATGTACAAGGTCAGTTCCAGTAGCGTATTTACAATGTCCAGGGATACTGAAGTGATAGCGGTAGATACACTATACTGTACATACAAAGGTATGTGGACACCACTTCAAATTCGTGGATTCGGCTATTTCAGCCACACCCGTTGCTGACAAGTGTATAAAATCAAGCACACAGCCATGCAATCTCCATAGACAAACCTTGGCAGCTGAATGGCCTTAGTGAAGAGCTCAGTGACTTTCAACGTGGCACCTTCATAGGTGCCAACTTTCCAAAAAGTCAGTTTGCCCAATTTCTGCCCTGCTATAGCTTCCCCGTCAACTTTAAGTGCTGTTATTGTGAAGTGGAAATGTCTAGGAGCAACAACGGTTCAGCCGCGAAGTGGTAGGCCACACAAGCTCACAAAACGGGACCGCCGAGTGCTGAAGTGCGTAGGGCGTAAATATCGTCTGTCCTCGGTTGCAACACTCACTACCGAGTTCCAAACTGCCTCTGGAAGCAACGTCAGCACAAGAACTGTTCGGAGGGAGCTTCATGAAATGGGTTTCCATCGCCGAGCAGTCGCACACAAGCCTAAGGTCACCATGCTCAATGCCAAGCGTCGGCCGGAGTGGTGTAAAGCTCGCTGCCATTGGACTCTGGAGCAGTGGAAATGCGTTCTCTGGAGTGATGAATCACGCTTTACCATAAATCTGGGTTTGATGCCAGGAGAACGCTACCTGCCCGAATGCATAGTGCCAACTGTAAAGTTTGGTGGAGGAGGAATAATGGTCTGGGGCTGTTTTTCATGGTTTGGGCTAGGCCCCTTAGTTCCAGTGAAGGGAAATATTAACACTACAGCATAGAATGACATTCTAGATGATTCTGTGAGTCCAACTTTGTGGCAACAGTTTGAGGAAGGTCCTTTCCTGTTTCAGCATGACAATGCCCTGTGCACAAAGAGAGGTCCATAATTTTTTTTTTCCTGAGATCAGTTTGGAAGAACTTGACTGGTTTGCACAGAGCCCTGACCTCAACCCCATCGAACACCATTGAGATCAATTGGAACGCCGACTACGAGCCATGCCTAATCGCCCAAAATTAGTGTCCGATCTCACTAATGCTCTTGTGGCTGAATGAATGCAAGTCCCCGCAGCTATTTTCCAACATCTAGTGGAAAGCCTTCCCAGAAGAATGGAGGCTGTTATAGCAGCAAAATGGGGACCAACTCCATATTAATGCCCATGATTTTGGAATGAGATGTTCGACGAGCAGGTGTCCACATACTTTTGGTCATGTTGTGTATATATAGGGGTAAGGTGACTAGGCATCAGGATATATGATAAACAGAGACTAGGTTCATGGTCTACAACATCCGTAGAGTACAACCCTTCCTCACACAGGAAACAGCGTAGGTCCTAATCCAGGCTCTTGTCAACTCCTGTCTAGACTACTGCAACTCTCCGTTGGCTGGGCTCCCTGCTTGTGCATTCAAACCCCTGCAACTTATCCAGAACACCGCAACCCGCCTAGTGTTCAACCTTCCCAAGTTCTCTGTTGTCACCCACTCCTCTGAACACTCCACTGGCTTCCAGTCTAAACTCGCACCACTACAAGACCATCGTGCAAAGAGTAGCTTAAATGAATCCCATGGTGAGCACTGCTAAATGACTCAAATGGAAACGCAAACGTTATGATGATGACTCTGATAGACCCAGGGTTAGAGTGACCCCATTTTCCTGTCGGTCCATGTGCCTCCAGGTCACTGTGACCCAACTGAAACACAGAATGACTGACTGTTCTGTGCACAGTCGTATGTGTCTCAAATCGCACCCTATGCTCCCTGGACCAAAGTAATCCACTATATAGGGCAAATGGATGCCATTTGGGACGAATCCTCTGACTCTCAGAGAGTGTAGTGTTTGCATGCAAATGAACTCATTAGAACTTCAGCAGTTTGTACATTAGCCGTAATTTCCTCATCTGTGTCAGTATAACAACATGTAAAGAGGATAACACGTGGGCAATAGTCACATGGGCAATTATCTGCATTTACAATACTACTGTATCTGAACTGTCTACATATCTATATATATATATATATATATATATATATATATATATATATATATATATATATACAGTGGGGAGAACAAGTATTTGATACACTGCCGATTTTGCAGGTTTTCCTACTTACAAAGCATGTAGAGGTCTGTAATTTTTATCATAGGTACACTTCAACTGTGAGAGACGGAATCTAAAACAAAAATCCAGAAAATCACATTGTATGATTTTTAAGTAATTCATTTGCATTTTATTGCATGACATAAGTATTTGATCACCTACACACCAGTAAGAATTCCGGCTCTCACAGACCTGTTAGTTTTTCTTTAAGAAGCCCTCCTGTTCTCCACTCATTACCTGTATTAACTGCACCTGTTTGAACTCGTTACCTGTATAAAAGACACCTGTCCACACACTCAATCAAACAGACTCCAACCTCTCCACAATGGCCAAGACCAGAGAGCTGTGTAAGGACATCAGGGATAAAATTGTAGACCTGCACAAGGCTGGGATGGGCTACAGGACAATAGGCAAGCAGCTTGGTGAGAAGGCAACAACTGTTGGTGCAATTATTAGAAAATAGAAGAAAATAGAAGAAGTTCAAGATGATGGTCAATCACCCTCGGTCTGGGGCTCCATGCAAGATCTCACCTCGTGGGGCATCAATGATCATGAGGAAGGTGAGGGATCAGCCCAGAACTACACGGCAGGACCTGGTCAATGACCTGAAGAGAGCTGGGACCACAGTCTCAAAGAAAACCATTAGTAACACACTACGCCGTCATGGATTAAAATCCTGCAGCGCACACAAGGTCCCCCTGCTCAAGCAGGCGCATGTCCAGGCCCGTCTGAAGTTTGCCAATGACCATCTGGATGATCCAGAGGAGGAATGGGAGAAGGTCATGTGGTCTGATGATTCAAAAATAGAGCTTTTTGGTCTAAACTACACTCGCCGTGTTTGGAGGAAGAAGAAGGATGAGTACAACCCCAAGAACACCATCCCAACCGTGAAGCATGGAGGTGGAAACATCATTCTTTGGGGATGCTTTTCTGCAAAGGGGACAGGACGACTGCACCGTATTGAGGGGAGGATGGATGGGGCCATGTATTGCGAGATCTTAGCCAACAACCTCCTTCCCTCAGTAAGAGCATTGATGATGGGTCGTGGCTGGGTCTTCCAGCATGACAACGACCCGAAATACATAGCCAGGGCAACTAAGGAGTGGCTCCGTAAGAAGTATCTCAAGGTCCTGGAGTGGCCTAGCCAGTCTCCAGACCTGAACCCAATAGAAAATCTTTGGAGGGAGCTGAAAGTCCGTATTGCCCAGCGACAGCCCCGAAACCTGAAGGATCTGGAGAAGGTCTGTATGGAGGAGTGGGCCAAAATCCCTGCTGCAGTGTGTGCAAACCTGGTCAAGAACTACAGGAAACGTATGATCTCTGTAATTGCAAACAAAGGATTCTGTACCAAATATTAAGTTCTGCTTTTCTGATGTATCAAATACTTATGTCATGCAATAAAATGCTAATTAATTACTTAAAAATCATACAATGTGATTTTCGGGATTTTTGTTTTAGATTCCGTCTCTCACAGTTGAAGTGTACCTATGATAAAAATTACAGACCTCTACATGCTTTGTAAGTAGGAAAATCTGCAAAATCGGCAGTGTATCAAATACTTGTTCTCCCCACTGTATATATATATATATATATATATATATATATATATATATATATATATATATATATATATATACACAGAAATACTACTGTCATCTACATATAAATACAGTATTTTTTGATAAACAGTACATCAAACTGAAGGTTCATAGATCAGGTACAGGGCTGAACAGAGTGGCCTTGTGCTTGCCACCTGATCCTATTACCTTCATGAAGGAACAAGTTGTTTGATCTGCTCTCCTCCCTTTCCATCAAGCCAAGGGGCAAACACTGCAGCCTCTCCTCTGCTAGACATATTACACCTGGCTTCAAATAGTATTTTCTCCCCTTAAAATACTTTGAGCATTTGAATGAGGCTGCCTGCCTACCTGCAGTTCATTTGCATTGGTTCCATTGCGCCAGGCATGCTCAATCAAGCACAGATAAAGTATTTGTGACAAACCAGATTTAAACTCAAGTACTATTTGATCGACTCTCCTGACACATCTATCCTCTCAGTGTGTGTGTGTGTGTGTGTCTGTGTGCGCGCGCGTGTGTGTGTGTGTGTGTGTGTGTGTGTGTGTGTGTGTGTGTGTGATGTGTGAGTGTGTGTGAGTGTGTGTGTTGCACCTCACTCCTCTCAGTTTCCCAGCCCCTCCATGTGAACACTGTACCTGTCTAATGTATTCTGTTTCTCTCAGCTGCCTCTCCTTTCATCTGGACAGATAAAAGGGTCTTAGAGCAGTGTTTAAATCAGCATAGTTAAAGCCACAGGACAACAAAGAGGACCGGGGCTCCAGATACATCAACACAAACACAAACTAGAAAGACAACAGGGATGGTTAATGAAGGGAGAGTGGGGGACATGTGGCACCTGCCTAATATTAGTGTGGGTGGGCGGGGTGGGAGGGCGGGGGTCTCACTGTGCATCTTTGCAATTAGTCTTAATATTTATAGATTTGTAAATATTTAAACAAACACAACAAACACAGAGAAACTAGATGGAGAAACCCTCTAGTTTTTTACCAGAAAAAAAATGGATGTACGGTAAGATATATTGCTTGTGCTGCAGTAACTCTTTACACAAAGCTAGGATTAATGAGCTAACAACTTCAGTTCTTTTTGTCCTTGACACACACACACACACACACACACACACACACACACACACACACACACACACACACACACACACACACACACACACACACACACACACACACACACACACACACAACATCATGTCCACTGCATAAATCCTGTCCCTGGCTTCAGTCCGTACAGTATTTAATAAGGATAGCACCCTATTCCCTATATAGTGCTCTACTTTTGACCAGGCCACATAGAGGCATCCCATAGGGTACTAGTCAAAGTAGTGCACTATGTAGGGAATAGAGTGCCATTTAGGAGACAGACAGAGAAACACTCACCTCCCTGCAGAGGTCATAAAGGAATGGACAGAAGGATGGCTAGAGATTTAATGAGACTGTAGAGGAAGGCAGCCGGGAAGAACCAGACTGCATCCCAAATGGGACTGCATCCCAGCCCTATGGGCCTTGGTCAAAACTGTACTGTAATAGGGAATAGGGTGCCATTTAAGACGCACATCCAGAATTGATCCAGGGTTGTCTTTACCTTGTATCCTCTACGACCAATTTACTCTCTCTCTCCTTACTCTTTCTCTTCCCCCCGCCTTTTCTGAGGTCTTGGCCAGGCCAGGCCATCTCAGTGGAACACAGAGTGATGGATGAAGAAGTGTTACTCTACTCAGGCCAGGACATCTCAGTGGAACACAGAGTGATGGATGAAGAAGTGTTACTCTACTCAGGCCAGGACATCTCAGTGGAACAGAGTGATGGATGAAGGAGCATTATTCTACCCAGGCCAGACCATCGTAGTGGAACACAGAGTGATGGACGAATGAACATTATTCTACCCAGGGCAGGCCATCTCAATGGAACACAGAGTGATGGATGAAGGAACCCACGGCAGCCATAATGATTAACTCACTCTCTCTGGCACTACTCCCCATCTTCCATCCTCTCTTCCTCTGACTCTGTCTGTTCTTACTGCTGTTCAACATGCCTGATAAATGGGCAGAGCTGAGAAGGTGATGAGTCGGCTCCCTTTCTCTCTCTCCCCTCTTTCTCTCGCTCTCTCTCTCTGTCTCTCTCTCCCCTCTTTCTCTCTGTCTCCCCTCTCTCTCTATCTCTCTGTCTCCCCTCTCTCTCTCTCTTTCTCTCTCTCTCTCTCTCTCTCTCTCTCTCTCTCTCTCTCTCTCTCTCTCTCTCTCTCTCTCTCTCTCTCTCTCTCTCTCTCTCTCTCTCTCTCTCTCATACACAAATTACAAGATAATGAGTGTCTAATAACCCACACATTCATGAATGCATGCACACACACACACACACACACACACACACACACACACACACACACACACACACACACACACACACACACACACACACACACACACACACACACACACACACACACACACACACACACACACACACACACACACACACACACACACACACCCTTGTGGGTACTGCGAAGTACCCACAAGGGAAATTCTGGACTTGAACTCTTTGAACCTGTTCTATGACAAAAACCTTTCATCAAAACACAGTCTTTCACAGTAAACCTGCTGAACCCGGCACAAAATATACTTATAGTCATAGTATGTAACGCTTTATGGATTTTGCATCTGGTTAGAATGGAAAAAGTGTTGATCAATAAATTGCGGTGGGACCAGGAGGAGAAATATTGTTGCTGTTGATTCATTATAATTAAAAGTGAAATGCTTAATCAATAAAGAATGCAATTTATTGTAAAATCAAGATACTGAATAATGTCAAAGTGTGGGTTCATAATGATGCCTTAGAGTCAGAAATGATTGTACATTCATCTCGGCAAATGGGTGTCTGTATATGTTAACGTGTGTGTGTATGCGTGTGCGTCTGTGCTTGCCCCAGTGTTTGTACATGTGTGCATCTGTTTGTCCGTCTGTATATGTGTGTGTGTATGTGTGTGTACGTGTGTATGTGTGTGTACGTGCAGGTGCTTCTGCATGCTTGCATCTATTGCTTGCGTCTGTGTGTTTGTTCATGCTCCCACACAGCTATGTGAGTTAATCCGTGTGAGTGTATGTGCGTCAGTACAGTATGTGACTGGATTGAACAAAAAACTGTTATGAAAGCCACACCTGAAAGGTCACAACCTCCTGGGGTCACGGAGCTAAAGGGGGAGGGGGGGAGCAAGTGACGAGGGTCGCTTTGGGGGTAAGGATCTGACCTCATCCTCCGCATCGCCCTTTACCACTCTCCAGGCGGCTGCCTTTGACCCCCCCCCCCCCACCTGATCTCCACTTCCCCCTGCCTCTACCCAGCCTCCCCCCAGGAACCCAAAACACCTCCCTTGAGGAGGGAAAATGACAGGAACATTGATTTAAGGGACTATTATATTATGTTTGACAAGGATGAAAGGGACATTTAAATCAGGTTTAAAGGGACATTTGTTCTCCTGCTTCCAGCTGTTGGTCGGTAGATCCAGTGCAACTTCAAAGAGAGGAACAGAGAGAGAGGAAGGAGGAGAAAGGGAGGGAGGAGAGGAGGATGGAGGGATGGAGGGGGAGAGGAGGAGAAAGGGCGTGGGAAGAACAAAGAGAGAACAAACCAGATCACTTCCATTTCCTTATGTCCTATGACAAAAACCAAGCATTCATCTTTAAACACATGTCCTAAACACCTGTCTTTAAACACCTGTCTTTAAAAACCTGTCTTTAAACACGTATTTAAACAACTGTCTTTAAACACCTGTCTTTAAACACCTGTCCTTAAACTCCTGTCTTTAAACACCTGTCCTTAAACGCATGTACGTCCTCTCATTCCAGTATGATGCACAGGTGACAGAGGAACAATGACAATGACCATATGAGTTGGCAAGACAATGCAAACAGATTTGGGACCAGGCTAAGACAGGGGATCATGGAGTCGAAGACTATTGACCAGAGGACTAGAGGACAGTAGAGGACAGTAGCCAACAGAGGACAGTAGCCAACAGAGGACAGTAGCCAACAGAGGACAGTAGCCAACAGAGGACAGTAGCCAACAGAGGACAGTAGCCAACAGAGGACAGTAGCCAACAGAGGACAGTAGCCAACAGAGGACAGTAGCCACCAGAGGACAGTAGCCAACAGAGGACAGTAGCCAACAGAGGACAGTAGCCAACAGAGGACAGTAGCCAACAGAGGACAGTAGCCAACAGAGGACAGTAGCCAACAGAGGACAGTAGCCACCAGAGGACAGTAGCCAACAGAGGACAGTAGCCAACAGAGGACAGTAGCCAACAGAGGACAGTAGCCACCAGAGGACAGTAGCCAACAGAGGACAGTAGCCAACAGAGGACAGTAGCCAACAGAGGACAGTAGCCAACAGAGGACAGTAGCCACCAGAGGACAGTAGCCAACAGAGGACAGTAGCCAACAGAGGACAGTAGCCACCAGAGGACAGTAGCCAACAGAGGACAGTAGCCACCAGAGGACAGTAGCCACCAGAGGACAGTAGCCACCAGAGGACAGTAGCCAACAGAGGACAGTAGCCACCAGAGGACAGTAGCCAACAGAGGACAGTAGCCACCAGAGGACAGTAGCCACCAGAGGACAGTAGCCAACAGAGGACAGTAGCCAACAGAGGACAGTAGCCACCAGAGGACAGTAGCCACCAGAGGACAGTAGCCAACAGAGGACAGTAGAGGACAGTAGCCAACAGAGGACAGTAGCCAACAGAGGACAGTAGAGGACAGTAGCCAACAGAGGACAGTAGCCAACAGAGGACAGTAGCCAACAGAGGACAGTAGCCAACAGAGGACAGTAGCCAACAGAGGACAGTAGCCAACAGAGGACAGTAGCCAACAGAGGACAGTAGAGGACAGTAGCCAACAGAGGACAGTAGCCACCAGAAGTCCCCACAATAAGGGATGTTTTTTTCCCTATTCTCTCACTTCATAGCTCCTTCCCTCTCCCTGATTAGTTTTCAGTATCATGGGACGCAAATGGGGGTATCCTGACAGCCCATCAATCAAAGTCTGAGCTCCAATCTGTGTGACGCTAACGCAGGTGTCTGTAATTGTAGTCTATTCAGCATACACACACAGACACACACAGGCCATGGCCAAAATCTGGCTTATGTATATGTGTGATTTCAGAAACATAAGGAGCTCTGACTGGGAAAGTCACAGAAGTCATAGCTCTAGGACGATGCCTGAGTTTATGACTTGTTATTTCAAGTTGGGTGACTGTTCAAATCGATTTTTCCCAGTTGGATTAAAACAAATTCTGAGTTCCCTGTTGTCTTGTACGCACCATCAGTTACAGCTTCATATGAACCAGAAAGGAACTTCTGTAGCCCCACCCAGTGACCTTTTGTGTTGTTGTTTTGGCTAATGTTAGCTAAGTAGCTAGCATTTGGAATTACGTATTTGGAGTAAACATGAGTGTACCGTAGGCCTACGCATGAATCAATTGAAGAGTCACCTGAAGCTTGAATGGGAGATGCAGTAGAGGAATGCAGTGCTGAGGCAGCGGGCTCGTAATGAGGATGACTGGCTACTACTTACAATATTGTGTGGTGAGCTTTCTGGCGCCCTGAGCTGCTGAGGCATCACCCAAGTGGGTGACATACATTGCAAAGGAGAAGTCCAGTGGCTACACCACTCATGCTGGTTCACCTCTACAAGATCGTCACCAGACTCCTTCATCAACCATCTCCCTGACCACCTTCCTCTGATCAACCTTGAACTGTTCCTGTCCATCTTTGGAAGATGCATGCACTCAGACTTGGCCTCTATTGGTTGACCCAGACAGCCATAGTTAGGCTACTCATGATGTATTGCTGGTTTGTTTTCATATGTTGATGTGCTTTCAGAATGTTATGAAAAGCACTATAGAAATGTAATCAATTATTATTCCCAAATTATATCCATTGATTTCGTTTAGTGGAGCAACAATCTATGAAGAAGGCCAAGAACGTAAGCGTCAATAATAAAGTGATACTAGCACTAGCAGTGAGCAGGTTTATTTGTTCTTTCAATGTATCTAATTGTTGCCATGCAACTGCGACAATATAGCTTAGATGTGAGAGTGCACTTTTTGATGTTGAAATGTTCAAAGTAAAACACACCAACAGCGGCTGTACCTGTATCAAATACATGTTTTTATTACAAACAAGAAACACATCAATGAGAAAACAGAAATCCACTTTGGGCTTAAAAAAAAGGACTTCATCAAAAACAATTAATAGCTACATAATGCATACATAAAACTACTTCTTAATCCCAGCCTCTAAAATGGCCATAAGGTGTGCCTCCTTGTCAGTCCCCTCCTTCTCCCGCCTCCACATCTGGACCCTTCTGGGAGGGAGAGGACGAGATTGGGTGATGGAGTGGCTGTGTCCTCCCACCGACTGATTCTGGTGGGGAAGCTTTCAGCATCAAACATACTAGCTACACATAAAGGCCTGTAAAAGGTGTTATGACATTCTCTAGAATACTTACACCTTTCTAATATGTCTACTGTATCTTCACACTGAGATGAACGTTCTGGTGAAGCATAGGAAATAGATGGGAAAGTGTTGTTGCTCTCAGAGAAAAAGGGAAACTTTATTATCCAAGTACAGCACAGCAATAAATGCCAAGATAACATACAGTAGAGTACTGTGTGATTTTGCTTATGGTTATCCCACTTATTTTTCACTCATGCAGGCAACAGCTGCCCCTTTAGCTCACACTCCTCCACATAGATCATGAAAGACGTACGACCAAGTATAACATTAACCAAAACATGAGGGTAGTAGAACTTTCTGTAGACAGCTAAATACTTTATCAAATTGGAGTGCCAAGGTCAAACAATAATGAGAGCAGCTTACCGTTACTTTCACCACCAGCTACCTCATCCCCATACTGTTATTTACTTCTTTTTGCTCCTTTGCACCCCAGTATCTCTGCTTGCACATTCATCTGCTGAACATCTATCACTCCAGTGTTTAATTGCTATATTGTAATTATTTCGCCACTATGGCCTATTTATTGCCTTACCTCCCTTATCCTACGTCATTTGCACACACTGTATATAGACTTTTTCTATTGTATTATTGACTGTATGTTTGTTTATTCCATGTATAACTCTGTGTTGTTGTTTGTGTCGCACTGCTTTGCTTTATCTTGGCCAGGTCGCAGTTGTAAATGAGAACTTGCTCTCAACTAGCCTAGCTGGTTAAATAAAGGTTAAATAAAAAAATAAAAAAAATAAAAAAATAAAGGTTATGTGCAACGAAACTAGCTAGCCTAGACCCATTCAGGCTGTAACCGTTCAGGTAGAAAGTAATATTGCATCGCATGAACATCACAACATAAACCGACTTGACAAGTCAGGAGAACTAGAAGAAAATAGAAGTGTTGGGACCAGCACCGCTGAGGAAAATAGGAATGTAGTAGTAGGTTACCACGTTACTAACATTAGCTATAACTAGTGGCAGTGCATAGTGCAGTGGCAAGAGAGCTACAGTAACTATGGCAACATGACTAACTCACAACCTTTGTAGCGGCATTTCTCCTGCCACGTTCGCCACTGAATTAAATGCCTGGTATAGAGAGCAATAATAATGGCGTCTTTTTGTAGGCACTAACTCCGTCATTATCAGGTTTCAAGGTAAGACCCAAGTGCAGACTGTGTGAAGTAACAAAGTTTTATTGTAACCACAGGGGCAGGCAAACGACAGGTCAAGGCAGGCAGGGGTCAATAATCCAGAGCAGAGGCCAAGGTACAGGACGGCAGGCAGGCTCAGGGTCAGGTCAGGCAGAGGTCAGTAATCCAGAGGTGGAGCAAAGGTACAGGACGTCAGGCAGGCTCAGGGTCAGGTCAGGCAGAGGTCAGTAATCCAGAGGTGGAGCAAAGGTACAGGACGGCAGGCAGGCTCAGGGTCAGGTCAGGCAGAGGTCAGTAATCCAGAGGTGGAGCAAAGGTACAGGACGGCAGGCAGTCTCAGAGACAGGCAGTGGTCAGGGGGGCGGGTACAGAGTCAGGACAGGCAAAGGTCAAAAACCAGAAGGACGGGAAAAAGAGAGACTAGGGAAAAACAGGAGCTGAGACAAAACACTGGTAGGCTTGAACAAACAAGACGAACTTGCAACACACAGACAGAAAACACAGGTATAAATATACAGGGGATAATGGGGAAGATGGGTGACACCTGGAGGGGGGTGGAGACAAGCACAAGGACAGGTGAAACAGATCAGGGCGTGACAGTCATGGTTCGTTGGACACGGCCTATGGAAATAAAAAAGATCTGTGGTAAATACAGGCTTAGCAGATCTTCTACATGTTGTTCTATGAGATAATCTTAATCAAATCAAACTTTATTTGTCACATGCACTGAATACAACAAGTGTAGACTTTACCGTGAAACGCTTACTTACAAGGCCTTAACCAACAGTACAATTCAAGAAGAGTTAAGGAAATATTTACTAAGTACTGTAGACTAAAGTAAAAAGTAATAATAAAAAGTAACACAATAACAATAACAATAACGAGGCTATTTACATGGGGCACCGGTACCGAGTCAGTGTGCAGGGGTACAGGATAGTTGAGGTAATCTGTACATGTAGGTGGGGGTGAAGTGACTATGCATAGATAATAAACAGAGAGTAGCAGCAGTGTACAAAAGTGAGAGAGGGGGGGTCAATGTAAATTGTCTGGTGGAGATTTTATTAATTGTTCAGCAGTCTTACGGCTTGGGGGTAGAAGCTGTTGGGAGCCTTTTGGTCCTAGACTTGGCGCTCTGGTACCACTTGCCGTGCAGTAGCAGAGAAAACAGTCTACAACTTGGGTGACTGGAGTCTGACAATTGTATGGGCTTTCCTCTGACACCGCCTATTATATAGGTCCTGGAAGGCTGGAAGCTTGGCCCCAGTGATGTATTGGGCCGTTCGCACTACCCTCTGTAGCGCCTTACGTCAGATGCCGAGCAGTTGGCCTACCAGGCGGTGATGCAATCAGTCAGGATACTCACGATGGTGCAGCTGTACAACCTTTTGGGGATCAGGGGACACATGCAATATCTTTTCAGTCTCCTGAGGGGGAAAAGGTTTTGTTGTGCCCTCTTCACGACTGCCTTGGTATGTTTGGACCATGATAGTTCGTTGGTGATGTGGACGAACTATCTTAATTCAATCTTAATTAATCTTAATCCTGTACTGACGCTTTGCTTGTTTGATGGTTTGTCTGAGGGCATAGCGGGATTTCTTATAAGTGTTCAGATTAGTCTCCCGCTCCTTGAAAGCAGTAGCTCTAGCCTTTAGCTCGATGCGGATGTTGCCTGTAATCCATGGCTTCTGGTTGGGATATGTACGTACAGTCACTGTGTGGACGACGTCGTCGATGCACTTATTGATGAAGCCGATGACTGAGGTGGTGTACTCCTCAACGCCATTGGATGAATCCTGGAACATATTCCAGTCTGTGCTAGCAAAACAGTCCTGTACATCTTACCACTTCCGTATTGAGCGAGTCACTGGTTCTTCCTGCTTTAGTTTTTGCTTGTAAGCAGGAATCAGGAGGATAGAATTATGGTCAGATTTGCCAAATGGAGGGCGGGGGAGAGCTTAGTATGCATATATTTGTGTGGAGTAAAGGTGGTCTAGGATTTTGTTTTCTCTGGTTGCACATGTGACGTGCTGGTAAAATTTGGTAAAACTGATTTAAGTTTGCCTGCGTTAAAGTCCCACTCGGAGTGCCGATCTGGGTGAGCATTTTCTTCTTTGCTTATGGCCTTATGGAGTTGGTTGAGAGCGGTCTTTGTGCCAGCTTCGTTCTGTGGTGGTAAATAGACGGCTCCGAATAATATAGATGAGAACTCTCTTGGTAGATAGTGTGGTCTACAACTTATCATAAGGTACTCTACCTCAGGCGAGCAATACCTCGAGACTTCTTTAATATTAGACATCACGCGCCAGCTGTTATTGACAAATAGACACACACACCCACCCCTCGTCTTACCAGAGGTAGCGTCTCTGTTCTGCTGGTGCATGGAAAATCCCTCTAGCTCTATATTGTCCGTATCGTCATTCAGCCACGTCTCGGTGAAACATAAGATGTTACAGTTTTTAATGTCCCATTGGTAGGATAATCTTAATCTTAGGTCATCCATTTTATTTTCCAATGACTGCACGTTAGCAAGAAGAACAGATTGCAGTGGAAGTTTACTCGCTCGCCTACGGATTCTCAGAACGCTGCCCCTTTTCCTGCGTCTTTTCTTCACGCAAAAGGCGGGGATCTGGGCCTGTTCCAGTGAAAGCAGGATATGCTTCTCGTCGGACTCGTTAAAGGAAAAAGTTTCTTCCAGTTCGTGGTGATTAATCGCTGTTCTGATGTCCAGAAGTTATTTTCGGTCATAAGAGAAGGTAGCAGCAACAATATGTACATAATAAGTTAAAAAATAAGTTATACAAAACAGAAAAAAACGAACAAAATAGCACAATTGGTTGGGAGAATGTAAAACGTCAGCCATGTTCTTTGGCACCATCTTGTGCTATCACTTTAATTTTCTAAGTGCTATCACTGAATTTCTAAGCATTTGTCACCAAAAGGCTTCATAATACATAAAGGTCATGTTAACTGACTGGTATTACCTCATAGAACAAAACGTTTAAGATCTCCTAAGCCTGTGTTAACCTCAGACCTTAATTTCAACGTTAATCCCAAAACACTATTCTTTCCCTGTCATTTTCCCAATTTGAATGGCTGAATGAACCAGAGGTAAAGCATTTCTGGTTTTTAGGACTACAAGCTGGCTAGCTCTATTGTCATCAGATCCTGTAACAGTTTGAACACAAGCCCTGGTATTTACAACAAGTAGCTAGCTAACGATGCTAATGTTAAATATGAAGTTGTCGCTCAACAGCAAGCAAATAGCTAACCCTGTAGATAATGTTACTGTTCAAACTGTGATAACATAAAGCAGATCTGTTTTCAAAGATGTAATATTACGATTAAATAGTTTTGATAATTTTAAGGAGAACAAGAAGCTTCGCTATTCTCCATCTTCAAAGTTATGTTTTTTACGTAAAGAGATCTTGTGATCAAAACTCCCCCCACTTCCAATGCATTATGGCTTTGAAATTCCTTTAAAGTGTGCAGCAATTCATACTAAATGAGAACCCGAAATGAGTATAACATCTTGGCATTTAAAGCACACTTGATTTTCAAAAATTAACATACTATAAAACATACTGAGAATGCGTCATGTGTTTCCCGCTGCGCCTGGATTTGGGTAGCTCATCCCCATATTTAATTGATCAGCTAATAATTGACCCCCCCTCACATCACACACACACACACACACACACACACACACACACACACACACACACACACACACACACACACACACACACACACACACACACACACACACACACACACACACACACACACACACACACACACACACACACACACACACAGTAAACGAACAATGGGTACCGTACAATATTTGGTCTCTCTCTCCTCTCAGCTTGATCTACTGCATTATAGTTTCTTCTTTACTCTCAGTTCAGTGAGTTCACAGTGTTTAACAGTCTGAGGAGGTATGCACTCTCTCTCTACCTCTCACTCTTTCCCAATCGTTCTCCACTCTGCCTAATACAACAGGGTGTGATTCATTTGAATGGTCGGTAGCAACGAAAGCTCCAATAAGTTGTCTTCACCACTCCCACAGGGCTCTCTCCTTCTCCCCTCTCTCTCTCTCTCTCTCCCCCCCTCCCTCCTTGGTTCAATTCTACTTCCCTTTACCATGTCTTCAGCCCAGAGACCTTACTATTTGTGTGAATCTGTAATATATTAGAGCTTACCCAAACCTCAAGGGGGTAAACTTCAGTAGCTTATTAGCTCACTTGAGTTGTAGCGAGGACGTTTTTCAATTAACCAAGTTCGTAAACTCCTCTAAAAACCAATGTTCCCAATGTTCGTAAAATTATAAAGATGTCACAAGGAAGACGTCACTAACGGCATTCAATAGTTTGAATCACTCAATAGTCATGTTTTGCAGAGAAGTGATTGTAGTCTGTTCCTCAAGACTTTGTAGAGAACAGCCAATTCAGTAAGGCTGAGCGCCCTCTACTGGCACGTTGGAACTACAGCTCTGTTTCACGGTGGGTGTGTTCACTAGGAACCAAACGGAGGCAAGCGGGCCAAAATGGGAAACTCTCATTTTCATTAAAAAACATTTTGTTATGGTTTGCTATGGTGTGTACATTCTTAGAAAAAAGGTTTCCACATGGGTTTTCAGATGTCCCCGTAGGAGAATCCTTTTGGGATCCAGGTAAAACCCTTTTTGGTTTCAGTTAGAACCTTTTTTCCACTGTGGAAAGGGTTCCTCATGGAACCCAAAAGGGTTTTACCTGGAACCAAACGGGGTTTTACATGGGACCAATAAGGGTTCTTCAAAGGCTTCTCCTATGTGGACAGCCGAATAACCCTGTTAGGTTCTAGATAACACCTTTTATTCCAAGAGTGTACTAATGAATACAACCCATTATTCTCACTGAATCCAGTGCTTGACTTGACAGGAATAGGTGCCGGTTCTATTTACATTTAGGTGCAGGAGATCCACAATACTGTTGAGATAATAAGAGGTGCAGGAGCACCACAATACTGTTGAGATAATAAGAGATGCAGGAGCTCCACAATTCTGTTGAGCTAATAAGAGGTGTAGGAGCTCCACAATACTGTTGAGATAATAAGAGATGCAGGAGCTCCACAATTCTGTTGAGCTAATAAGAAGTGTAGGAGCTCCACAATACTGTTGAACTAATAAGAGGTGCAGGAGCTCCACAATACTGTTGAACTAATAAGAGGTGCAGGAGCTCCACAATACTGTTGAGATAATAAGAGATGCAGGAGCTCCACAATACTGTTGAGATAAGAGGTACAGGAGCTCCACAATACTGTTGAGCTAATAAGAGGTGCAGGAGCTCCACAATACTGTTGAACTAATAAGAGGTGCAGGAGCTCCACAATACTGTTGAGCTAATAAGAGGTGCAGGAGATCCACAATACTGTTGAGCTAATAAGAAGTGCAGGAGCTCCACAATACTGTTGAGATAAGAGGTACAGGAGCTTCACAATACTGTTGAGATAATAAGAGGTGCAGGAGCTCCACAATACTGTTGAGTTAATAAGAGGTGCAGGAGCTCCACAATACTGTTGAACTAATAAGAGGTGCAGGAGCTCCACAATACTGTTGAGCTAATAAGAGGTGCAGGAGCTCCACAATACTGTTGAGCTAATAAGAAGTGCAGGAGCTCCACAATACTGTTGAGATAATAAGAGGTGCAGGAGCTCAGCTAATAAGAGATGCAGGAGCTCCACAATACTGTTGAGCTAATAAGAGGTGCAGGAGATCCACAATACTGTTGAGATAATAAGAGGTGCAGGAGCTCAGCTAATAAGAGATGCAGGAGCTCCACAATACTGTTGAACTAATAAGAGGTGCAGGAGCTCCACAATACTGTTGAGCTAATAAGAGGTGCAGGAGCTCCACAATACTGTTGAGCTAATAAGAGGTGCAGGAGCTCCACAATACTGTTGAGCTAATAGGAAGTGCAGGAGCTCCACAATACTGTTGAGATAATAAGAGGTGCAGGAGCTCAGCTAATAAGAGATGCAGGAGCTCCACAATACTGTTGAACTAATAAGAGGTGCAGGAGCTCCACAATACTGTTGAGCTAATAAGAGGTGCAGGAGCTCCACAATACTGTTGAGCTAATAAGAGGTGCAGGAGCACCACAATACTGTTGAGATAATAAGAGATGCAGGAGATCCACAATACTGTTGAGCTAATAAGAAGTGCAGGAGCTCCACAATACTGTTGAGATAATAAGAGGTGCAGGAGCTCAGCTAATAAGAGATGCAGGAGCTCCACAATACTGTTGAGCTAATAAGAGGTGCAGGAGATCCACAATACTGTTGAGATAATAAGAAGTGCAGGAGCTCCACAATACTGTTGAGATAATAAGAGGTGCAGGAGCTCAGCTAATAAGAGATGCAGGAGCTCCACAATACTGTTGAGATAATAAGAGGTGTAGGAGCTCCACAATACTGTTGAGCTAATAAGAGATGCAGGAGCTCCACAATACTGTTGAGATAATAAGAGGTGCAGGAGCTCAGCTAATAAGAGATGCAGGAGCTCCACAATACTGTTGAGCTAATAAGAGATGCAGGAGCTCCACAATACTGTTGAGATAATAAGAGGTGTAGGAGCTCCACAATACTGTTGAGCTAATAAGAGATGCAGGAGCTCCACAATACTGTTGAGATAATACGAGGTGCATGAGCTTCACAATACTGTTGAGATAATAAGAGGTGCAGGAGCTTCACAATACTGTTGAGTTAATAAGAGGTGCAGAAGCTCCACAATACTGTTGAGCTAATAAGAGGTGCAGGAGCTCCACAATACTGTTGAGATAATAAGAGGTGCAGGAGCTCCACAATACTGTTGAACTAAGAGGTGCAGGAGCTCAGCTAATAAGAGATGCAGGAGCTCCACAATACTGTTGAGCTAATAAGAGGTGCAGGAGCTCAACTAATAAGAGATGCAGGAGCTCCACAATACTGTTGAGATAATAAGAGGTGCAGGAGATCCACAATACTGTTGAGCTAATAAGAGGTGCAGGAGCTCAAGCAGTAGAACATTTGAGGTGCCTGTACTCAGCTCCGGTGAATACGTTCAACAACAAATGACCGTACTGTACATGTCCGGGCATGTTGAACAAAGCACAAACAAAGGACTTGAGTGTTTTGAACAGCACACTGGTGTTTCTAGAAACAAACATCTAACGTTCTGTATTAATCTCTCCCTCGTTCCCTGTGTGACCCTTTCTAATTGTTGAAGAACAATTGTCTTTCATGAGAGTGTGCACTAAACTGGAGCATTCAGTTATCAGGAGCAATTATCAAGTATGTCATTGAATTGCAACTTGAAAACTCACTTAAACTCGTGAAGAGCACTTATTCTATCAGACGTCAGCTGTGTCTCAGTTGAATGCTTCTCCACTTCCTCTATCTAGCCCAACAGGGACCATTTCTGAATTGTGCTACTGGTCTGGACAGATTAAATGTTAGTTACAGAAAGTTGATGGACTGTTGCAGGAAATTTATACAATGAGTTTTACAGGAATTGGTGCGTTCCAATAATCACATCTTCTTCCTGTTGTGTCCATGGGCAAGAGGGGGTTTCCATGTACAAGTCATTTCCTGTCAAATCCATGAAGAGAAGTGAACAAGTACACACTTTGGAAGAAAGGAGAGATAATTGGGACGCAGCCCTGGCGAGATAAAGTTATAACACTGTAGCTGTGAAACCAGTGAGGTTTGAAGTAGTCACAGTTAACGGATGACAAAGAACTGTTGGCAGTCTGCTCAGGCTCCCTATCTGTTCATAATAAACAAATGCTGAGTCATCTCTTCAATACAGACAACTTTAATCAGAGCTTTACAGAGCAACTAGGCAGGAAGTGAAAAGACAACCATAAGATCCATTGTAATTATTGACAATGGTCCTTTATGACAAATGAGTAGTAGAACGTTCAGAGGAAAAAAGAGAACGCGATCGGTGAGGGAACGACTGCAAGAGTGTAATAACAAAAACATCACAATATAACAATATTACAATAAGAAGTATGATGGTGATAGATACATCTCAACATAACAATATTACAATGGTTTAGAAGTTCCTTTACTTTCATGGACTTCAGACGAGTACAGAACTACAGTGAAACAGCTATAGCGCAGCTACTACCAGTCTTTGGTATCAGGATTCTCTTTGGTAGTCACTACAAGGGTCAAGTCTGGCCAGGGACCTGATAGAGCTTGGCACTTGTGGGTTTGAATTTCCGCTAGGGCAACCCATACAAAAATGGGTTGCCCACTACAACATCACATGCCCTAGTGAATACGATCCTCATACATTTACAGAAATGTTGATTTGATTCAAGTGCCATGTCCCAGTCCTTCAGATAAAGGTAGTACAGTAACGTCAGGTCAAATTAATATCAAATCCGTTTGTAGACGTAGATGATTTTGTTGCAGTTTGGACAGCTGTGATCCACGTCTTTACATGAGTCTACACAGAACGGGATGGCGCAGCATGGCCAGCACCTAGAGGGTAAACAGTGGGATTAATTAATTGTCTCTGTCCAAAATGGTACCCTATTCCATAATGCACTAATTAAAGGTATGAATATAGGCTTTAGTTGAGAGGGCTAACACTGTTGTGTGGTGCAACCGGGTTTCTTACCCCAGTCGGTCATATACACAGCTATACTACAGCATAGCATTACTGAATGATTTCTCTCACCCAACAATGAAGAGGCCTCCACAGATGAGCCAGGTGAGCAGGCCAGCGTTGGTCTCTGTATTGGTGACCACGTGCTGCTGGCAGTGGGGACACATGGTCGAACCTCCGACCTCCATCAGGCTAGGAGTCATTATTACCTGGGTTACTGAGGAGAGAGAGAGAAACACACAAGGTTAGGAGACATTATTGCATGGGTCACTGAGGAGAAAGAGAGAGAGACACAAGGTTAGGAGATGTTATTACATGGGTCACTGAGGAGAGAGAGAGAGAGAATGTTTGGAGCCATTATTACATGGGTCACCGGAGAGAGAGAGAGAGAGAGAGAGAGAGAGAGAGAGAGAGAGAGAGAGAGAGAGAGAGAGAGAGAGAGAGAGAGAGAGAGAGAGAGAGAGAGAGAGAGAGAGAGAGAGAGAGAGAGAGAGAGAGAGAGAAGGTTAAGAGACGTTATTAGACATTATTACATGGGTCACTGAGGAGAGAGAGATTGAGACAAGGTTATGAGTCATTATTACATGGGTCAGTGAGGAGAAAGAGAGAGAAAATGTTAGGAGACATTATTAAATGGGTCACTGAGGAGAGATACAAGTTTAGGAGACATTATTACATGGGTCACTGAGGAGAGATACAAGTTTAGGAGACATTATTACATGGGTCACTGAGAGAGACAATGTTAGGAGACATTATTACATGGGTCACTGAGGAGAGACAATGTTAGGAGACATTATTACATGGGTCACTGAGGAGAGACAATGTTAGGAGACATTATTGCATAGTCACTGAGGAGAGTCAAGGTAACCAAGTTCCCCAACAAGTTCAATTTTTTTCCTTATTATTTTTCCTAACATTTTCCAATCTTTTATGTTTTTCTTCTTCTGTCCATCTTTCTTTTCTTGCCTCTTCCCATGTCATTTGTCTATCTCACTTTCCATCCATCCTTCTTTACAACTTTGAAGGGGGCACCGATGTGACACGGATTGTAGCGTAATTGAAGAGTGTAATGTAAAAGGAACTATTTAGTGGATCATGAAAACAACTTAATTTCCCTTATCTAGAAAGACAGAAATAAATATGTGAAAGTCAATGCTGACACCTAGTGGTCTGCTGAGTACAACTGCGCTTTATAAACTTTCTACACACATGCGCATGTGCACACACACAATCACAGTTGAATTGCACTTCCTTATACTAGCCCAAAGAGAATCAAATAACCTTCCCTTTCTAAAGACTAAATATTTACTCAGGCATCGTTTTGTTCTGCTAAACAGTTCTCCACAGCAGATAAGAATATTTCCTTTGAACCAGTTTAATGTAGAATCTTAACCTGGTCGCAGACCTGTTCGTGCTCATTGTGACAATTACAGCAATGACATTGTAGATTGCACATCTGGGACCAGGCTAGTTGAGTCTGCCTGAGAGCTGAGGAAGGAAAGCTGATCCAGGATCAGAGAGTCCATTCATTCCCACCAGGCTGCTGCACATTTTAGAGTGCCTCCAAATCAAATCAACCATGATTGGCTGGTACCTCTCTGGCACAGCACAATAACATCAGTGTTAGAGAAGGGTCACAACCCAAATGGGTGAGCGAGTCTGTGTCTCAAATGGCACTCTGTACCCTATATAGTATACTAGTTTTGACCAGGGCCTATAGGCCCACTATAAAGGGGATAGGGTTCCATTTGGGATACAGTAAGAGAGGAAAAGCCTCATCCAAAATATGGATGGAAACATTAACTGGTTATCTTATGAATGTATACACAGATTTTGCTTTCTGAACTTTGCATTCTGTAACTTCATATCCCCTGGTTTCCCAGAGTAGCTCTGACTGAGACATTCTGTAACTTCATATCCCCTGGTTTCTCAGAGCAGCTTTGGATACAGTTCATAGATATTCTGTGAGTTTTTTTCCCGGTATTTCCCTTTCCTTTCTCATTCCTGAAAATGCTATGTTCAATTCTTTCCATGAATTCCTGTTCCCGCCCACCTCTCCTGTCCAGGACCTTCCTGTACAAGCAGGCACTGCTCAGGCTGCCCACACAGAGAGACTGAATATGTTCACATTTTCATATGAATGCACTGTGGTGGGCAGCTGGACTAAACGATACTGTTTCAGTCTGAACTATGTACAGCTAGTGTTGGAGGGGGCAGTTTGAGTCAATTCCGGGGAAATGATTCTACTCAGGTCACAAGTTGAGGTCACAAGTTGTGTTCAAACATGTCATGTCATGCATTTGGGTTACTCTTCGAGTAAGTTCCTTATTTAGCTCGCATTGACCCCAATTAAGCTTTGATTATGTGTGTGTGCATGTGTGTGTGTGTGTAGTCCCCACAAGTATAGTAAACAAACCTAAATGGGACCAACTGGGGACATTTTGTTAGTCCCCGCAAGGTCAAATGCTATTTCTAGGGGGTTTAGGGTTAATGTTAGAATTAGTGTTAGGGTAAGAATTAGGTTTAGGGTTAGGAGCTAGGGTTCGTTTTAGGGTCAGGGTTAAGAGCTAGGGTTACATTTAGGGTTAAGGTTAGGTTTTGGGGTTAAGGTGAGGGTTAGGGTTAGGGTAAGGGTAGGTGTTAGAGTTAGGGTTAGGGTTAAGGTTAGGGGTTAGGTAAATAGGATTTGTAATGGGACTGAATTTTGTGTCCCCACAAGGTTAGCTGTACAACACTGTGTGTGTGTGTGTGTGGTGGAAGTGGAAGTATCAACTCACCGACTGGCACCGGTCCACCTGGTCCAGAGGTGTACTGTGGTGGAGGTGGGTACACACCTGCTTGGGGACCTTGAATGGGAGAGTAAGATCCCAATCACAATGTGGTCACAAGGCAATGTACATATTGTTACTATACCACCACGTACTGTGGAATAAGATTGTATCTAGTGGTGGAAATGGACTTGATTAAAGGGAGTTTTACATTTAAGGGAGTTTTACAGTTTTACATAGCGGTTTGCCTTTATTTAGATATTGTTTTCTTACCTCGAAAGCAGTCTTTTGTTGAAGGTTGCTTGCTCAGACTCCTTTCAAGGTAAGGAAAAAAATAGTCTAAATATGTAACATTGCTTAACTATCATTTTAACTGGGTTAACCCACAAAGAGGGGTCTGGGGGGAAACTGATTCAGATAGTTGCACCATATCATCAACACAATTCACTCCCAGTCAAATTCATTTCCATTTCCAATGGGTTCCACCCCATTTCCATTTCCAATGGGTTCCACCCCATTTCCAGTTCCAATGGGTTCCACCCCATTTCCAGTTCCAATGGGTTCCACCCCATTTCCAGTTCCAATGGGTTCCACCCCATTTCCACCATTGACTATATGATTGTTCTTCCCTTGATATGAGCTTGTTTACATATGTCTGGATAAGAGCATGTACTGTGATAAATTACTAGAATGTGCGTAGTTACATATAATGGAAAGGTTTACTGTGTGCGTAGGTGTTTGAGTGTTTATTGACATTGAAGGGGAGTGTCTCCAAAGTGGTGTTGCAAAATAGTACTTGAAGGAGGTGAGTGTTTGCTGTGCTGTAATCCACAACACAATCAATATCATTCAAAGGAGGGGAAAGAACACTGAAGATAACTTTTTAAACAGTATGTTCATACTTTATAAGTGCTTGAATGATTTGGGAGAACTGGAGGACAGGGGACTTTCCAATGTCTCCATGTGAACAAAGAGCAGGAGAGACAGACATGCAGACAACAGCCAATCAGGCTGTTTGTTGTTGTTGTGTGTTCTGACTTGGCTTGGGCTGATTGTATCATATCTACAGTAGTTGCCACAAGGTGCAGAGAACTTTCAATTCATCTCCATAGACCCAAATGTGTATTTTAAAAGTGTTTGTTGTGTGTCCTGTTGTCTCTAAGATGTAGTTGATAATGGCGAAGAAGAAAAAATATAGAAACAAACATTCTAAGCTAGAGGTATTTTTTTTGCAAAAACTCATTTGCGAAAATGCTTGGTTTTCACACGCAGAATATACAGTAAATCCAGCCTTCTAAAGTACAATATGAACCAGTAGACACTCACCTCCCTGGTAGGGACCAGGCTGGAACCCTGGTTGTGGAGGACCAGGGGAGGCAGGGTATCCGCCTGGGGGCTGGGGGTACAAGCCTGGCTGGGGGCCCTGGCCCGTGGCTATCCCCCCATAGTTCATGGGAGGTCCTGGGTAAGGGGCGGAAGTACCATCCCCGGGATAACCTTTCTCCATCTCGACTGATCTCTACCTGCAATGAGGGAAACTGTTGTGTTGTGTTTATTTATTTGTATCCCCATTAGCTTTTGCAGAAGCATCAGCTACTCTTCCTGGGGTCCACAATAAAACAAAAACATGAATAGTAAAAAACACTGACACACTGATACCCTACAGAAAGATGTTAAGGTATGTTGCCTGTAAAAAAAATCTCATTGGGCCTCCGAGTGGGGCAGTGGTCTAAGGCACTGCATCGCTGTGCCACTAGAGATTCTGGGTTTGAGTACAGGCTCTGTCGCAGCCGGCCTCGACCGGGAGACCCATGAGGCGGCGCACAATTGGCCCAGCATTGTCCGGGTTAGGGAGGGTTTGGTTGGCAGGGATGTCCTTGTCCCATTGCGCACTATCGACTCCGGTGGCGGGCCGGGCGCAGTGCACGCTGACATGGTTGCCAGATGTACGGTGTTTCCTCCGACACATTGGTGCGTCTGGCCTCCGGATTAAGTGGGCATTGTGTCAAGAAGTAGTGTGGTTTGGTTGGGTTGTGTTTCGGAGGACGCATGGCTCTCGACCTTCGCCTCTCCCGAGTCTGTACGAGAGTTGCAGCAATGAGACAAGACCAACTACCAATTGGATACCACGAAATCGGGGAGAAAAGGGGTAAAAAAAATCTAAATAAATCTGGCAATGTTTTTAAGAAGTCCTATGAAACATTATAAGACTAAAAGGAATTTTCAAAAGAACAAAATAGCATATTTTGAGCCTATAGGCTACATAAAATCAATAGTTATTTTGTTTGTTGTCAACAAATATATATGTTATGGTAGGCTAAGTATATAATGGAAGTATATAATGGACTATAACGGAATAAAATACAAATAATATTTTTCCCACACAGCTTGCATCACAGGAAGGTGTGGAACCGCTGTCATATATCCACGTCTCTTTTTCAACCTCTGCAGGTTTTTGAAGTTGTCTATATGTGATCGAGCTAAATAATGCACTTGATTTAGGCTACATTACTGCATGCTAAATGGTTCTAATCAGTGATAATCAAATCAAATCAAATAAAATTGTATTAGTCACATGCGTCAAATAGTGAAATGCTTACTTACGAGCCCCTAACCAACATTGCAGTTTAAAAAAAATACGGATAAGAATAAGAAAAAAAAGTATCAAGTAATTAAAGAGCAGATAGAGGAGAAAACAAATAGATGAGCTATACCACCTCCACTTATTTGCCCAGCCAGAGCATTAACCAAATATACACACTGAGATTCAGTGAAACAACATCACATTGATTAAGACAAGTGACAGGTTTTTTGTCAGTAGTAGGCCTAGGCTACTAAGCGACTGAAGAGCAAAATAATACATTTCTTAAGCTACATTAGCATGTTGGCAAAATGTTCTGATCAAGGGCAATAAATGAGCCAACTTGACAAGATGATCATGAGGAGCACTCACCTCAACGTAGCTAACATTTCCACAACCTAACTGTAGCCTATAACCAATATCCAAACAGAGACTAAGTGGAAAGAAAAAAATCGGACATTAATTGAATTAAGAAGTTAAAAACTTCTTATGGCTGCAGGGGCAGTATTGAGTAGCTTGGATGAAAGGTGCCCAGAGTAAACGGCCTGCTCCTCAGTCCCAGTTACTAATATATGCATATTATTATTAGTATTGGATAGAAAACACTCTGAAGTTTCAAAAACTGTTTGAATTATGTCTGTGAGTATAACAGAACTCATATGGCAGGCAAAAACCTGAGAAAAAATCCAAACAGGAAGTGGAAATTCTGAGGCTGGTCGATGTTAAACTCATCGCCTATTCAATTCCCTGTAATATATGAATCTGTTTGCACTTCCTACGCCTTCCACTACATGTCAACAGTCGGTAGAACGTTGAATGAAGTTTATACTGTGTTGTGGGGCCGGATGAGAGGGGAATGAGTCACTGGTCTGGCAGATTGCCAGTTCCTGGTCATGCGCATTCCTCATGATATCGCCTTGCGTTCCATAACTTCTACAGACAGAAGGAATGCTCCGGTTGGAACGTTATTGGATATATATGATAACAACATCCTGAAGATTGATTATCTACTTAGTTTGAACAGTTTATTCGACTTGTAATATCTGCGCGAGCGTTTGGACACGTGTACTACACATGCAAGCAAAAGTAGCTACTTGGACATAAGTAATGGACATTATCGAACAAAACAACGATTTATTGTGGAACTAGGATTCCTGGGAGTGCATTCTAATAAAGATCCTCAAAGGTAAGGGAATATTTATCATGTAATTTCTGGTTTCTGTTGACTCCAACATGGCGGCTAATTTGGCTATTGTTCTGAGCTCCGTCTCAGATTATTGCATGGTTTGCTTTTACCGTAAAGTTTTTTTGAAATCTGACACAGCGGTTGCATTAAGGAGAGGTATATCTATAATTCCATGTGTATAACTTGTATTATCATCTACATTTATGATGAGTATTTCTGTTGAAACGATGTGGCTATGCACTATCACTGGATGTTTTTGGAACTAGTGAATGTAACGTGCCAATGTAAACTCAGATATTTTTTATATAAATATGAACTTTATCAAACAAAACATACATGTATTGTGTAACATGAAGTCCTATGAGTGTCATCTGATGAAGATCATCAAAGGTTACTGATTAATTTTATCTCTATTTCTGCTTTTTGTGACTGCTATCTTTCGCTGGAAAAATGGCTGTGCTTATTGTGGTTTGGTGTGACCTAACAATCGTTTGTAGTGCTTTCGCTGAAAAGCATATTTGAAATTGGACACTTTGGTGGGATTAACAACAAGATTACCTTTAAAATGGTATAAGACACATGTATGTCTGAGGAATTTTAATTATGAGATTTCTGTTTTTTGAATTTGGCGCCCTGCACTTTCACTGGCTGTTGTCATATCATCCCTTTACCGGGATTGCAGCCATAAGAAGTTTTAAGACCAGTCCCCTGTTCTTGTCTCAAAGCAGCCCGAAACAGCACTGAAGTTGTTGACCAATTGCAGTAGGCTATTTGCTTCAATAAAATGTATTATAACAATTGGATGACTTTGGGAGTTTCAGTAAGCAACAAGTTGATGCTTTCAATTGCATTAGCCTACTTTTATTTAAATAGTTATGTAATTCAGTGATATTTATTCCCACAGTAATTCTTTCTGGATCCATCCAATTGTGGTTATTAAGAAACAGTGCATATGGTGGGCTATGCGAAGAGATGGGTGAAGTGACATGCCTCGCAAAGTTCAGAAAGGACGATAGTAGTAATGACCGCTGAAAGCAAATATTCAAATTAATTCAGTGCAGAAGTGTGGTAATTAACTGCAATGATCATAATCTATTGCGGCAATTCTTTTTAGCTCAAAGACAGATCAGAGACGAAGAGACGAAGCAAGAGGTTTTACTCTCGCCAAAATCTGTCTAAAATAAGCCAAATGCGTTCTATGGGTTTATTTCGGAGCTAAACTTTTCACCTGCCTTACTGCCTTTGGGAAAAATACTCTCATTGTTAGGGCATCGTCATTGTATCATACAGATCTCTGGACGGATACACTTTTAAGCCTGCTAAGTTAGGTTCGATGCACACAAACCACATCAATGAGGAATGTACACAACACAATGACAGGGACAGAAAAAAAGTATTCCTTATCTCCTTTGACAAACAAGTAAAATGATTGAAGTCAGACAGCTCTGCAGCATATATTGCCTTCTGAAACTATTCAGACCTCTTGACTTTTTCAACATTTTGTTACTTTACAGTCTTATTCCTCAGCAATCTACGCACAACACCCCATAATGACAAAGCGAAAACAGTTTTTTTAATGTTTGCACATTTATTAAAAATAAAAAACTGAAATAACTTATTTACATAGGTATTCAGACCCTTTGTTATGAGACTCGAAATTGAGCTCAGGCGCATCCTGTTACCCATTGATCATTCTTGAGATGTTTCAACAACTTGATTAGAGTCCACCTGTGGTAAATTCAATTGATTGGACATGATTTGGAAAGGCACACACCTGTCTATATAAGGTATATTGCATGTCAGAGCATGATATTGCATGTCAGAGCAAAAACCAAGCCATGAATTCGAAGGAATTCATGGCTTGTCCAGGCACAGATCTGCGGAAGGGTACCAAAAGTGTTCTGCAGCATTGAAGGTCCCCAAGAACATAGTGGCCCCCATCATTCTTAAATGGAAGAAGTTTGGAACCACCAAGACTCCTCCTAGAACTGGCCACCCGGCCAAACTGAGCAATCGAGGGAGAAGGGCCTTGGTCAGGGAGGTGACAAAGAACCCGATGGTCACTCTGACAGAGCTCCAGAGTTCCTCTGTGGAGATGGGAGAAACTTCCAGAAGGACAACCATCTCTGCAGCCCTCCACCAATCTGGCCTTTATCGTATAGTTGCCAGACGGAAGCTCCTCCTCAGCAAAAGGCACATCACAGCCCACTTTGGGTTTGCCAAAAGGCACCTAAAGACTATCAGACCATGAGAAACAAGATTCTCTGGTCTGATGAAACCAAGATTGAACTCTTTGGCCTGAATGCCAAGCGTCACGTCTGGAGGAAACCTGGCACCATCCATACGGTGAAGCATGGTGGCAGCAGCATCATGCTGTGGGGATGTTTTTCAGCTGCAGGGACTGGAAGACTAGTCAGGATCGAGGGAAAGATGAACAGAGAAAAGTACAGAGAGATCCTTAATGAAAACCTGCTGCAGAGCGCTCAAGACCTCAGACTGGGGCAAAGGTTCATCTTCCCAAAAAATGTTTTTGCTTTGTCATGATTGATGGAGTATTACGTGTAGATTGATGAGAAAAAAACTATTTTATCAATTTTAGAATAAGGCTGTAATGTAACAAAATGTGGGAAAAGTAAAGTGGTCTGAATACTTTCCGAAGGCACTCTACTTAGGCAGGGTAGCTAAATAGTATTAGTAAAGACAGTACTGTATGGGGACCATATACCTTTAGATGGCCTCGCTGGCTGACTGCTACTGCCTGAGCAGAGATTAGATTATTCATTTAAGGAATGAAAAATAATAAAGTCATCAAATAAAAACTAAGAAGCAGTTCATCTCTCATCCACCCCTTAACCAGGAAAGACTGGAATGCATGTTGTTGATGTTACTTATGTGTGCAGTTAAGGGCAAGGCGTGCTGTTATGTTTTGAGCCAGCTATAGCTTTGCTAGGTCTTTCTTTTCTGAACTTGACCAAATTACCGGACAGTCATCAAGATTAGACAAGACCAGAGCCTTAACAACTAGTACAGTTTATTATTAATCACTCATTCTGATATTGACTGTAACTCCTTATTTATAATTTCAGTGAGCTCCCTGGCTTTGGGTGCTGACATATAGAGTGTGTAATCATTCACATACAGTCATTCTAGCTTTGTGTAAGACCAGTGGCAATTCATTAGTAAAAATAGAGAAGACTAATGGCCCAAGGCAACTGCCCTGAGGGACACCACATTGTACATGTCTGATGTTAGAGAAGTTTCCATTGAAAAACAGTCCCTAGGTTCTATTGGATAAATAACTCTCCAACAATGTGATGGCAGGTGATGTAAAGCCAAAGCAAATTAGTTTCTTCAATAGCAATTTATGATCAATAACATGATAAGCTGCACTGAAATCTAACAATACAGCTCCAACTATTATATTATTATCAATTTATTTTAACCAATCGCCTGTCCCCTGAGTCAGTGCAGTACACGTTGAGTGCCCTTCTCTATAGACATGTTGAAAATCAGTAGTTAAATCTGAAAAACAGCATTGTATTTGGTTAAACACAATTCTCTACATCAGTTTACTAAGAACAGGCAGCAAACTGATTGGGCGGCTGTTAGAGCCAGCAAAGGGTGTTTTACTAAATGGAATTCATGTAGCTTCCTTCCACACCTGTGGACATACACTCCTTTAGGCTTTGGTTAAAGATATAGCAAACAGTGGTGACAATGCAGTGTGCTACCATTCTCAATAGTTTCCCATCGGGATTGTTTATACCCGGTGGCCTATCATTGTTGATGGATAACAATAGTTTTTCCACCTCTCCCACACTAACTTGACCAAATTCAAAACAATAATCCTTCTAATTCATTATTAGATATTTTATACAAAAATATGACGGTTCCCTGTTCAGTGTTGTCATTTCCATTCTGAGTTTTTCCACTTTACTAGTGAGATAGTCATTGAAATGATTTGCAACACCAAAAGGTTTTGTTGTAAATGACCCATCAACTTCAATGAACAATGGAGATTAATTGGGTTTTCTGCCCATGATATCATTTTAGGTACTCCAAAGTATTTTTCCATTGTGTTTAATGTCATTTATTCGTTTGGTAATATAATGTATTATTTTTGTTAAGCTTAGTCACAACATTTCTCAATTGACAGTATGTCAAGCAATAACCTGAGCAGCACTTTTGCATCACGTCTTTGAACCATTGAACCACCGCCCTGACCATAGTTTGCTTTGTATGTTTCTATGTTTTGTTTGGTCAGGGTGTGATCTGAGTGGGCATTCTATGTTGTATGTCTAGTTTGTCTATTTCTATGTGTTTGGCCTGATATGGTTCTCAATCAGAGGCAGGTGTTAGTCGTTGTCTCTGATTGGGAACCATATTTAGGTAGCCTGTTTTGTATTGTGGGTTGTGTGTTCCTGTTCCTGTGTTCGGTGTTCACTATTCGGGACTGTTGCGTCTTCGTTCATTTGTTGGTCTATTGTTTTGTTTTTGTTTTCAAGTATTCTAATTAAAATGAATACACACCACGCTGCATTTTGGTCCTCCTCTCTTTCGTCCGACGAAGAACGTGACAACCATACCATTTTTCAATGCATCATCAATTCAGGGGAAGTATTTAAAAATACTTCCAGTTCTGCATCTGGATTCACTTCCCAATACGCATCAGATCAACATTAATGTTTTACATCTTCAACAAAAGAGTCCTGAGAAAATATTTTATGTGATCTCTTAGAACTTACTTTAAGCCCCAACCTTTGGCACTTTGGCTTTCCTTGTTATTGCCACAATGTTATGGTCACTACAGCCAATGTTGTTGTGTTGCATTATATTATTATGTTGTATTATGTTATATTAAGCACCTGGTCAGAGTTTGTATACCTTCCCTACTTATTTCCATCTCCTTTTTCTTCCTACCACACTCACAAAAAGCATGTGTTTGTTTACCTATAGCTACTCCTACACAACTCTTATTCTATAACTTTTTTCTTAAAAGAAAAAGTGAATGTGAAACAATGGGGTCAATTGCTGTAGAATACTAAGGAGGAAGTGGAAAACTATTATGTTTTTCCTCATCTCTCAACAGTGTGTGACTATCCTATGACCATCTGTCTTTGAAGCCCAGGCTTTAGCTCAGTGGACTAACACAGTCTTATGGTGTTGTTGAGTGGTGTTAAATGTCACAGATTTCACAATAACTTCTCTTGTACTTTTCTAGACTGGGGATCTTGAATTGTGGAACTGAAATGTGAGCTGGATCCCTATTATCTGGTCTAACCAATGAAACACTTCAGACAATAACACATTGTGGTTGTTAAGGGGTTCCCAGAAGAGACTTAAATATAATATAATTTCATGAAATCACAAGTCCAATACAGCAAATTAAAGATAAACATCTTGTGAATCCAGCCAACATGTCCGATTTTTAAAATGTTTTACAGAGAAAACACAACATATATTTATGTTAGCTCACCACAATATCCAAAAACACACCGCCATTTTTTCACAGAAAAGATAGCTTTCACAAAACACACAAATAGAGATAAAATTAATCACTAACCTTTGAACAACTTCATCAGATGACAGTCATATGACATCATGTTATACAATACATTTATGTTTTGTTCGATTATGTGCATATTTATAGCCACAAATCGTGGTTTTACATTGGCGCCATGTTCAGAAATGGCTCCAAAATAGCGAAAGTAATTACAGATAGCCACGTGAAATACAGAAATACTCATCATAAACTTTGATGAAAGATACATGTTTAACATATCATTGAAGATACATTGGTTCTTAATGCAACCGCTGTGTTAGATTTAAAAAATAACTTTAGTAAAAAGCACAGCATGCAATAATCTGAGACAGCGCTCAGCCATTCTCCACCATGTTGGAGTCAACAGAAATACGAAATAACATCATAAATATTCCCTTACCTTTGATGAACTTTCATCAGAATGCAGTGCCAGGAATCCTAGTTCCACAATAAATCGTTGTTTTGTTTTATAATGTCCATTACTTCTGTTGAATTAGCAACTTTGGCTAGCATGTGTCGTTCACGTGTCCAGAGAACTTTACGCTAATGAACGAAAACTTCAAAAAGTGATATTACAAATCGAATAAACTGGTCAAACTCAGTTGAGAATCAATCTTCAGGATGTTTTTCTCATATATATCCAATAACGTTCCAGACGGAGCATTTCTTCATGTCTATCTAACGCATTGCAGACAATGACATGACATTCCCAATGCGCGTGGCCAAGAACTGGCAATATGCCTGACCTGTCACTCCAAAGGCTCTCATTCGGTCCCACATCAGGCTAGACGCTTCATTCCATGTTCTACTGCCTGTTGACATCTAGTGGAAGGCATATGAAGTGCATACAGATCCATAAATATAAGGCAATTGAATAGACGATGCCTTTCACAGCGGCCCATTTCAGAATTTTCACTTCCTGTTTGGAAGTTTGCCTGCCATATGAGTTCTGTTTTACTCACAGATATAATTCAAACAGTTTTAGAAACTTCAGAGTGTTTTCTATCCAATAGTAATAATAATATGCATATCATATGATCTAAGACAGAGTACGAGGCCGTTTAATTTGGGCACCAATTCATCCAAAAGTGAAAATGTCGCCCCCTATCCCTAAGAAGTTTTAACCTCAACTCAAGCATGGAGAGAAACAGTAGCGACCATTGTCCCTCGTCTAAAAATTGGCGCCGGAAGAAATGCCAGCAGTTTTACAGGCACCTAACCAATTGTGCTATTATGTCGGGTTTTTTGCGTTATTTGTAACTTATTTTGTACATAATGTTCTGCCACCGTATCTTAATGCAAAAAATAGCTTGTGGATATCAGGACAGCGATCACTCACCTCGGATTAGACAACAAAAAAAAAATCTTCAACAAGCAGGACGCAGAGGACATACTTCGAACACCCGACAAGGTCAACATCCCCGTTATTGGCAAGAGAAAGAGATGCAGGTACAGAGGACACAGAGCAGGGTGCCTCGTAAGGATCCGCAGAAGGCGAGTGGGAAGGCTTCCATTACCGTCAATATTACTTGCCAACGTACAATCATTGGACAATAAATTAGATGCGGTACGATCATGAATATCCTACCAACGGGACATCAAAAACTGTATCATCTTATGATTCATGGAATCATGGCTGAATGATGACATGGATATTCAGCTTGCGGGATAGACATTGCACCGGCTAGATAGAATAGCACACTCCGGTAAGACACTACTTGCCTAGAGAGTTTTCATCTACACTTTTCGTGGCTGTTTATTTACCACCACAGACAGATGCCGGCACTAAGACCGCACTCAGGCAGCTGTATAAGGAAATAAGCAAACAGGAAACCTAGTTTGAAGCTAGAACTGCCACTAGAACCGCCACTGCTCATTAGTCTGTACTACTCTCTACTGCTATAAGGCCATTACTAACCCATCTGTTTAAACAAATCAACTTAATATCAAGCATTTTACTGGCTGAATCAGGTGGTGTTAGTGATGGGCAAGAACAAATATGTGCACCTCTGTTGGTCCCCAGAACCAGGATAAAAGAAACCCTGCTATATGTTAATACTCCCATGTCTCGTTCATCACTCGGCTATAAGTAAGCTTGGAAATTGAGGTTAGCTATATGTTATCTGGCGGCTGTATAAACCCATTAAGAAGGAGTAATGTTGTAAACGTTACCTTGAGACAGTGGACTCCCCCTGTTTCCCTCCCCTATGTCCCTCTATCTCTCCTCTCCTCTTATTGATTTGATAAAGCCTCTGGATAGCCTACTAAAGCTTTCACATTATCTAAATGGTGTACATGGACATGGATGAAGTAGTGCATCTGTTCTTGTAGTGAATAATACATCTGCATTCTGAAGTAGTGTATCTGTATTGTAGTGATTAATACATCTGCATTCTGAAGTAGTGTATCTGTATTGTAGTGAGTAATACATCTGCATTCTGAAGTAGTGTATCTGTATTGTAGTGAGTAATACATCTGCATTCTGAAGTAGTGTATCTGTATTGTAGTGAATAATACATCTGCATTCTGAAGTAGTGTATCTGCATTGTAGTGAGTAATACATCTGCATTCTGAAGTAGTGTATCTGTATTGTAGTGAATAATACATCTGCATTCTGAAGTAGTGTATCTGTATTGTAGTGAGTAATACATCTGCATTCTGAAGTAGTGTATCTGTATTGTAGTGAGTAATACATCTGCATTCTGAAGTAGTGTATCTGCATTGTAGTGAGTAATACATCTGCATTCTGAAGTAGTGTATCTGTATTGTAGTGAGTAATACATCTGCATTCTGAAGTAGTGTATCTGTATTGTAGTGAATAATACATCTGCATTCTGAAGTAGTGTATCTGTATTGTAGTGAATAATACATCTGCATTCTGAAGTAGTGTATCTGTATTGTACAGTAAAGCTGTTAGTATGGTTGTGTTTTTCTATAGTATGAAATTGCGTACTGTAACTGTATATTCAAGCTATATTAAGTTGTAAGTCTGAGGCCTTCCGGGTGGCGCAGTGGTCTAGGGCACTGCATCGCAGCGCTAGCTGTGCCACCAGAGATTCTGGGTTCGCGCCCAGGCTCTGTCGCAGCCGGCCGCGACCGGGAGATCTGTGGGGCGATGCACAATTGGCCTAGCGTCGTCCGGGTTAGGGAGGGTTTGGCCGGTAGGGATATCCTTGTCCCATCGCGCACCAGCGACTCCTGTGGCGGGCCGGGCGCAGTGCACGCTAACCAAGGTCGCCAGGTGCACGGTGTTTCCTCCGACACATTGGTGCGGCTGGCTTCCGGGTTGGATGCGCGCTGTGTTAAGAAGCAGTGCGGCTTGGTTGGGTTGTGTTTCGGAGGACGCATGGCTTTCGACCTTCGTCTCTCCCGAGCCCGTACGGGAGTTGTAGCGATGAGAGAAGATAGTAATTACTAACAATTGGATACCACGAAATTGGGGAGAAAAAGGGGGTAAAATTAAAAAAAATAATAATAATAATTTTAAAAGTTGTGAGTCTGTACAGTAAACATAGGTTGTGTGTCAGTGTTTAAACTCTACCAGTGGAGGCTGCTGACGGGAGGACGGCTCATAATAATGTCTGGTACGGAGTGGATGGAATGGGATCCAACACATGGAAACCTTGTGTTTGATGTTTTTTTTTACACCATTACACTCATTCCGCTCCAGCCATTACCACGAGCCATCCTCCCCAATTAAGGTGCCACCAACCTCCTGTGAACTCTACCCTGAGTTGGCTCCTACTCAGAGTAAATACGGCCAGTCAATTTCCTCCAGCTCTGTGCTATCTAATCATCTATTCATGAACTCACATTAACAATGTAAGTACGCAAGTAGTGCCACACCCTAACAAGGATTTCCTCACGACTAACTGTAGATGACAGAAAGACACTCTCTTTCAACACAGTCATTTTAACAGCTTCTCCTCTCTTCTCATAATAATACTATTTAACAGAAGACAGACCAACATAAATCTCTCCTATAACACAAATACTGCTGTAGAAAACATGATATAATACAGATGTTGGATCTTAATTTGAGCCAGTTTGCTACAGCAGGAATAATATCCTGCAGCAACAGGAAAAGTATTATTATGTGGATTATAATTAGTGGACGTTTTGTAGGGGTTGATACTTTTCAAAGTGGAAATTACAAACGTTTAAGTTCTCCAGCAAGAGGGTGATCAAATTAAGATCCTACATGTGTAGGCTCCATACCAGATGAATTAGTAGATAAACATTTACAAGTGACTGTCTGTATCCCAGGCTTTAGGCTAGCTCTTAACCCCAAACCTCTACAACAGTATGAAAGGCCGTTCAGGTCTTGTTTGTCAAAATGAACACTTGTTTGTCAAAATGAATGATAAATCAAATAAGACTATTTCACGCGTCAAATAACCAAGACGACCGTGACCTGAACGCCGTCGCATACTGCAGAGCATAATACTCCTCTCCTCCTTATCCCCCCTCAGTCCATGGTCTCCTAAGGGGAGAATCTCTAATCCCTGGCCCAAATACCTGAAGGATTCCTGGGGTGAACGACTGGGCTGAGGGTCTGGAACTATCCGGTCCTGGGAGAAAAGAAAGACTGAGGTACCTTTGGCTTGAGAGCGAAGAATAAGTGGTGGGAGGAGAGTGTATGAGAGGGAGGAGGACGCTTTCCCAAGACCTCCTACAGTTTCTGATATTACAGGAAATTGTTTAACTGTTGAAACCCTTACCTTACGTTAGCATTTTGGACCTCCGGTGTTTTGTGATGCTGTTCAAGCGGTTGCAATCAAAGGAAAGTGTTGAAATAACACTGGACGCTGAAGGAATGAAAGAGTTCCATTAGAACTGGCAAACAAAAGAACCTGCTCCAATAAAGTTTCAGTGAAAGAGAAACAGAGGGAGAGAGAGGGAGAGCACGATGGGAGGGAGAGAGAGAGATTGAGAGAGAGAAATGTAAACAGAGGAGAGAGAGAGGGAGAGCACGATGGGAGGGAGAGAGAGAGATTGAGAGAGAGAAACTGGACTGGGGGGGCTCTTCCCCATGATTTGTTTTTTCCACATAGAGTTAATTTCATTCACTTCCTTCAACACAATCTAACATGGTCCCATGGCATGGAAATAGGAGTAAAACATTAAAAAAACATCTAATTAACAGCCTAACCCTATATTTGAGATATTACACAAGGCTTTTACCACAAACTCAGCTTACTGGACCTGGACCTGGTACTGCTATTGATGTGCATAGGTCAAATTTAGGGTTGGGCTGCTCATTGAATTTCCTGTATTTTTTTTCTACTACTCAACTTGTAAGGAAACTTCCCGTTGCTGTGTATTAAATGTGAAAAAATGACTACCCTTTCTGTTAGGCACATGCACAGATATTTATCAATCCAATGATACACTTCTGTAGCTAAAACACACAAACTTTAAAAGGGGTTAGAAGTCCAAAACGCACAGGCATTATGGTGGGACTTTCTGTCTTATGTAACCATACCAAACGTAACATATCAAACTAATTTAAGTGTCCTGGATTTACATTTACTATTTTACTTCTAGTCTAGGAGATGAGGTTGGTCGGTTTAGAAAGAAATTAAATAATTCAGAAGAGGCTATTCTTTGAAAAAAATAGCCTAGCTGTGGACAGGAGAGAAATGCTTTTGGCATGAGCTCATCTGCCATCGCCGGAGAGTGATCTGAGCATCTGAGTCAGTGAAACTGGAAAGCTTTTTTAGGACTATAATGTCCTCCTCATATGTGTGTCTCCACAGACCGAGGCCTGAGCTATTGATTGATTCAAGACAAGGTTGTTTTTATTGAACTTAGATTCTTAGTTTGTCAGTGTCAAAGTAGTCTGTCATTTCCATCATTTGTGCTGTAAAATAGATTTTGCCAGCCTCCCCATGCTAATAAAAATGTTCCCCATGTGTGCAAGCGCCTCTACTCTACTGCTCTATGCCACTATGCAAATGCACTGATATGCATGCAATGCTTTATTATAAAGGAGATTTCTGTATGCATTCTGGTACAAATGAAGCACTGAACACAGGTAGTCTAGACTCTAGCTAACCACCATATACTAAAATATCCACACAAGCTTCTAGCCAGCCAGCCAAATATCATGGCTATATGATGAAGTTATTATTTAAGAGCATTGAAGATGAATCACAATCAGTAAAAATAAAACTATTGAGCTAGCTAACTAGCAGATTTACATCAATCATCAATGACCAGCTGATAGCCTACCCTCTTTTCCTGATGTCAATCATGTCTTTAGGAGTCACTGTAACTAGCTTGCTTAAAATTTGTTATGAGTGAGTGTGTTGTTGCAGAAATAAATAGGCATATGCTAAAACATTAAAAAAACTCCATATTAAAATGAGTGCCAAGCACTGGGATTGAACCCAAGATCCTCCGAGCCGTAGCTCTGTCGTGAGGCCCACTAGCTGGTAATAGGTGCTTGCGTTGCCCCTAGTGGACGATAGGAAATTCCTACGGAAATAAAATAAACCAGGATGCCATATTTTGACAATTTCAAATATGCAGAATTATTATGTCATCCACTAGAGTCTGGCCTGCTCTACTTCACACTACCTGCTCAACCTAGAGCTGAACATGGAAACCTAGAGCTGTCAAAACATTACAGGCTGGATAGAGCAGACCTGCGTAAAGTAGATGTTTCCATACTAGTTGAGAAGTGGAGTTGTTTATCCATTCAAAGTAGGTAACATTTCTCAGTAGCCTTCCCAGACACACGTTTCCTTTGAGATAGGCTTTCCCCAGATTGTTTGAAGTAGTCGTGACAGTATCATACCATATGCAGCAGAGGGCAGCATTCATCTGAGACAGAAATTGGCGATTCAACTCCAAGTCATGATTGGGAGTTTTTTGTAGTAACGTGTTGAGAATGGCCAGTCACATGTCTGCCAAAAGAGCCTGGGCCAATCAGATGTGGGCAGGGTCAGTAAAGGTCAGTAGCATTGTCATTTCTCATTCTAACAAATCGTCACTAGGAGTCAAAGAGTGTTGAGAAATGACGTATAATACTTACAATTGAATAATACTTTAATCTGGCGGGAAGTGAACTTGCAACCGGAGGGATGCTGGTATCAAATCCTAGATGCCATTGCCAGTCATTGTGCCCTTGAGCAAGGCATCCCCCCACACCTCTCCTAAACCTGTAAGTGTATGTGTATGTATGGGTGTCTTTTGGCTGTTGGGTTAAAAGAATAACTCAAATTTCTGTTGGACCTTGTGTGCAATTGAACAATAAAGTGATCTTATCTTAATAAAGTATGATTACAATACCATAATAAGTCAACATTGCATTACGGTAACATGGATCTCTCACATGACAGTGGACTGGATAGTGTTGTTGTGCAACGATTTATATAGTTAATTATACAATATGGTATAATAGGGTCCATGATTATCCTCTAACTACATGGACAGGGTTTCATTACAGCGGTGGGACACTGGATGGTGGACTGGAGGCAACCTGTATCATCATATCGTTATATTTAAAACTGCAGCAGAAGATGGACTGGGAGCTGATTTAATGGATGGGTATTGCTGTAGACAGAACAAGAGGTGTAGTGCTTGATGGGGCTAGGTGTTATTACATGTGATTATATGTATTAGAGGTTATATTGATAAGGGTCAGAGGTTGGATGACCTTGGTCACAATCAGAGCCCCAGGTATTGATCTGATTTGAGATCAGAGGGACAACAGAGGATCAAAACACACTGTTTTTCTAGATAAAATATTGATTATGATGACATGTTGTTGTTGGTCATGGTGGTGTGTGTGTGTGTGTGTGTGTGTGTGTGTGTGTGTGTGTGTGTGTGTGTGTGTGTGTGTGTGTGTGTGTGTGTGTGTGTGTGTGTGTGTGTGTGTGTGTGTGTGTGTGTGTGTGTGTGTGTGTGTGTGTGTGTGTGTGTGTGTGTGTGTGTGTGTGTGTCTCTGCACGACAGTGGCGGTCGGTGCCATTTAAGATGATCCTGATCTTATTTCTATTACAGCATATTGGATAACTGTCATTCATATTCCCTTCACCCAGCTCAACGTTACATTGATAGGTTTAGGCTACTACATGATACTCAAATTTTCCCTATATCCATCATGAGGTTGCTACAACCTAGCCTATGAATGAAAGTTTACAACGTAGGTGCACAGGTTGAGAGAACAATTTTTGTAATCACGGTGACAGACAGTGACACATTCAATACAGACTTGCACACTCTTGCCTGCCTCTAGCTGATCTAGGGTGTAACCATCAGTGGCAAACGAGAATTTCTATTGGACAAATTCAAAAACAATGTACACACACACAAACAAACACAACCGAAGGTGTTAGAAGCACAGGGTCAGCCACGATTTATTATAAACATGCATGCATTGTGTAACCGCACTGAAATTAACACATGCATGTGTACAGTTAGGCTTTGAAATCAAACACACACAACAACAACGGCATTGTTCACTGTAATTCTGTAAGGGATTTTGATTTGATTTGATTCAATGGGGGTAAATATGCACTGTGTACATCCCAGGGGAAAACACGTTAAAGTTAAATTCTACATGTGGTTCAGCTTCAGATGTTCCACCCTGAGCTGTACAGGCAACAGACCCACTGCTTGGAATTCATTTCCTCCAACATGTGTTCTGGGGGGTACATTAAGCAGATCCCTAATGATGTTGTTTGTGACTAAGTGGTATTTGACCTGTGTTTAGTGAAGCTAACAAACAAACAGTTGACATGGAAGAGAACCCTGTCACTGTTCCACATGGAAGCCTGAATTACTCAACCAACATACATACATATAAATAAATAAAAGAGAGAGAAGAGAGAGAAAAGAGAGAAGAGAGAGAAGAGAGAGAAGAGAGAGAAGAGAGAGAAGAGAGAGAAGAGAGAGAAGAGAGAGAAGAGAGAGAAGAGAGAGAAGAGAGAGAAGAGAGAAGAGAGAGAAGAGAGAGAAGAGAGAGAAGAGAGAAGAGAGACAGACAGACAGACAGACAGACAGACAGACAGACAGACAGACAGACAGACAGACAGACAGACAGACAGACAGACAGACAGACAGACAGACAGACAGACAGACAGACAGACAGACAGACAGAGACAGACAGACAGACAGACAGAGAGAGACAAAGAGAGATACAAAGAGAGAGTGGGGGAGAGGGGAAAACAGAGAGACAAAGGGAGAGAGAGACAAAGAGAGAGACAAAGAGAGAAAGAGAGAGACAAAGAGAGAGAGTGGGGGAGAAGGGACGGGGGAAAGGAAAAGAGAGAGATAGAGAGAGAAAGAAAGAAAGAAAGAAAGAAAGAAAGAAAGAAAGAAAGAAAGAAAGAAAGAAAGAAAGAGGGAGGGAGGGGGAGAGAAAAAATAGCAAGAGTCCATTCTATCTTAACTCAAACCCACCTAACACCAACTTTTCACATTGCTCAACACCGCAGTGAAAACAAATTATTATTGGAAAAGTGAAGTTACTGTTAAATATGAACAATGCTCTGTCAAAGCATGTGCCACCAGAGAGGAAACCTCAAGATGTTTTCTATTCATCCGTTTGAGACGTTGTGATTCAGTCACACAGAGAGATGGAGGGGATTGTCTGGGTCTCTATAACAGGGCACACACAAACGCACACACACACACAAACGCACACACACACACGAACGCACACACACACACACGCACACACACACACACACACACAGTTGAAGTAGGAAGTTTACATACACCTTAGCCAAAAACATTAACTCAGTTTTTCACAATTCCTGATATTTAATCCTAGTAAGAATTCCCTGTCTTAGGTCAGTTAGGATCACCACTTTATTTTAATGATGTGAAATGTCAGAATAATAGTAGAGAGAATGGTTTATTTCAGCTTTTATTTCTTTCATCACATTCCCAGTGGGTCAGAAGTTCACATACACTCAATTAGTATTTGGTAGCATTGCCTTTAAATTGTTTAACATGGGTCAAACGTTTCGGGTAGCCTTCCACAAGCTTCCCAAACCTTAACCTTAACCCTCACCTTAACCATACGGATTGAGTGCCTAACTTAATGTTTTAACCCTATCCCAAACCTTAACCCTCACCTTAACCATACGGATTGAGTGCCTAACTTAATGTTTTAACCCTATCCCAAACCTTAACCCTCACCTTAACCATACGGAATGAGTGCCTAAACGTAACCTTTATGGAACGGTACAGAGCACCAGGAGCAACAAAACACTTTAAAATGTGCAGTTTGGAGCAACTTCAAAATTTGACGTTTGGAGAACGTGGATGAAGATCTAATTCTGCAGTGAGACTGTGAGATCTTGTTGAGAGGGACTGTTATCAGAAGGGAAAAGTAAGCAGGCAGAAATTGAATAAAAAGTCACATGATGTACTTTATAGATTGACTCATTCTCCCATTCGGGTATTATGGCCTAACCACTGGGACATTTCACTGGATGGTAATGCTTCAAAACAATGTGTTTATAGTAGGACTGCAAGGCATTACCTAAATAGTTCACTGACCATTCACACAGCTGAGAAATTCTTCATGTTGGAAAATCTATTTGAAAAGTTCTCATGTTGATTATGTAAACACTGTAAATACCAAAATATACTTTTTATTTCATGTCTGTCTCTGTCTGCCTGAGTGTCTGTCTCTGTTAAACACGCATCTCTGAATAACTACTCACACAGATGACTCACACAGAGTAACCTCAACACCGGGCTAAAATAACATGGATTTAGAGCATATACATGTATCATTCTTGTGCAATTCATATCTATAGACTACATTGAGGTTTTTCTTTCATTATTTGTATCTGGAATTAGGGCATAAGCCTAAGCTTTAGGGCCTAACTGTACGTGTGCCAAATACACGGCACATGCCAAATGCTTTCAGGAACTTAGGCAAAAAAAGTTCACTTTGGTCCACAGAGGCAAAAAGGACAATGTCGGAGTTGAATTCAAAAAGGGAAAACCTGCGAAATTGTTATCTTTATGAGCATCATAAAAGCTGATAGTATTTCAACCACAAAAAAATATGCATCCAAAAGCCGAACTGAAATCTTACATGTTGGGTTGTTTTCATAGCTTTAATTCCCTTAAAACCGGTCAAATATTTGGAAATGTTCTCCCGGTATTTTCTCCCGGTCCCTAAAAAACTTTGCTGGGCGAGAGAAGCAGAGATGAAAGAGAAAATTGTGCAGATATCAACTAGATTGAAGCATTCATTCTATGGATGTATGACATATTTTCTGGTGAGCAAGGGTTTGTTTAGTCTTCTAGGGCAGTGGTTCCCAACCAGGGGTACTAGGATTCCTAGGGGCACTTGGCCTATCTACAAGGGGTACTTGAGAAGACTCATGAAACCAGAGGCCTACTTGTAAAATGCACATAAGGGGGTACTCCGGGCGGAGCAAAATGCAGTTAATAAAAAAAAAAATGTATTTAACCTTTATGGAACTGACTTGCCTAGTTCAATAAAGGGTCAATCAAAATAAATACAAAATATCTGAATTTTGCTCTGCCCTGAGTACCCCTGGAGTACCCCCTTAAGTGCATTATCCCAGTAGGCCTATGGTCTCACGAGTCTTCTCAAGTACCCCCTGTAGATAGGACAATTCCCCCTAGGGGTCATTGGGATACCACACCTAGTTGGTGGTACAGTAACAGAAAAAGGTTGGGAACCATTTTCTATGTTTGCAGGTTAGGGTTTGGTACGGGCCTCAGATTTTCACTTTATCACATAAAGTCGGGCGGTTGCAGATGGGTTTTTAGCAATTGCGGGCAGGTGTGGGTGAACAAACAGCTGACTGACGCATTACTTCTGAATACCTTTTCACACAGATGACCAACACATCGCCTGGCAAAACCGAAGCACAATAAGAGTATATAAGGAGGTGTGAACTTACTGATACATGTTTTTGGCGGAATTCGGTGGAAGTCACGTGGCTCTCCGTCAGTGTCCTGTTGTTTTGACAGGATTGACAGTTTGCCTTTCTTTTTGGTTGACAGTTAAAACGGGTGTTACTTACAGTTAGTCACAGACATAGACCAGAGTAGTGCAGCGAACATACCGGACAGATACAGACCTGCAACTGAGGTAACAGAAAAAGTGCATGTATTTGAGGACGGCTCATAATAATGGCTGGAATGGAGCGAATGGAATGGCACCAAACCATGTGTTTGATGTATTTGATACCATTCCACTCATTCAGCTCCAGCCATTACTACGAGCTCGTCCTCCCCAATAAAGATGCCACCAACCTCCTGTGATTAAATCCAGATAAAGTTGAAAATTATGAACCTAATGCAATGAACTCCATGGATATTGATGATGACGATATTGATGATGATTATGTCAATGTAAGATCCGTCAAGCCCAACAAGAAGGATGGAGTTGGTGGTCAACATTCAGTATCTTTTCAGTGGTGGAAGAAACCCTCGGGAGTTGGTGCAGTGTGTCTGGGGCTGCTGTGTGCTCTCCTACTGGCTGGGATCATAAGTCTGTTAGTCTATCATACAAACCAAATGACCAGTTACAACAACCTGGCTAAAGAGCGAAACCAGCTAGAGACCAGCCACAATAACCTGATTAAAGAGAGAGACTAGTTACAGAGAGAAACAGAAAGACTGAAAGTCTTTAATGGTCAAAGGGTACTGTTCGCAAGAATGGATGAAGTTTGGTTTCAGCTGTTACTACCTCTCCGCTCTGAATGGAAACTGGGAGGAGAGCAGATTGGACCATTGCTTTTAGTTATAAATAACCTACTTTCTTATTATCTTCTCTTTTGTCCTTCCCTCTCCTCTCTTCACCTCTTATCTCCTCTCATCTCCTCTCTTCACCTCTTATCTCCTCTCTTCTGTTCTCTCAATTATTCTCCCCTGTTCTCCTCTCATTTCTTACCCTCTCCTCTCCTTTAATTTCCTTTCCCCTTCTCCCCTCTGCCTCTGAAGCCCCAGATCCATTCTACCAGTCGATGCTGTATCAGAGCAGCTGGTGTCTCTTGGTGAACCACAGGTGGCACCAAACACACATCCTGTAGGAAACCTCTTATCAACTCAGCTTCAACCCAGAGAGAGAGTTTTGGGAAATATTTTCATACTCATCTTAGACATCTCTCTCTCTCTTGCTCATGCACACACGCACGCACACGCACACACACACCCGAAAGGGTTGAAAGCAAAGGGTCAGCCGCGGTGCAGCGCCTTTGTAAAAAGCAGAAGTGAAAGGTCTTTTAATGCGCTCTCTCTGCCTCTCTTTCTCGTAAAATGTATATATGACCATCTAGCATGGTTTCTGCTATATTCCCCTGTCAGCTACTTCTCTCCAGAAAATCCTATTAAAGCTATTATCATACACATACACACACACACATCCAGGCTGTATCACATCCGGCCGGGATTTGGAGTCCCATAGGGCGGCGCACAATTGGTCCAACATCGTCCGGGTTTGGCCGTCATTGAATTTGTTCTTAACTGACTTGCCTAGTTAAATAAAGGTTAAATGAAAAACAAATAAAATAAAATACATTTACTCCTATCAGCCATTGGAGAGCTGACTGACAGTTTGATAGACAGTGGATTAAGATAATATATAATGGTTAAAGATGTGCCCCTATTTTTCTGTTATTGGTAATGGACACTTGACCTAGGGCCCTCATTCTTAAAGACACAAATCTCTGTATCTCAACACCTGCACATTGTTTGCACGCACTCAAATGCACACATGCATGTGTACAGTTAGGCTGTAGACAGGGGGCCTGGTTAGACACTGGCACACATGACTGCAGGCACGCAGACACGCACACACACACACAGAGAGAGAGAGAGAGAGATGGCATTGTTTAATGTAAGTGACTAAGTGGTGTTTGACCTGTGTTTAGTGAAGTAAAAAGACAGACAGACAGACAGACAGACAGACAGACAGACATGGAGTAGAACTCTGGGGTCAGGCCCAGTTTAGTCTCTCTGTCACTGCTTCACATAGTAGAGACCTGACTGACTCAGCCACCAGGAGAGAGAGAGCGAGAGAGCGAGAGAGCGAGAGAGCGAGAGTGCGAGAGAGGAGGGCAAGCTGAACAAACATTTGATTGGGCTCCCTTGGAGGGCCATTGCTGAGGTTGCGGATGCCTGGTTGTCCCTTATCGACGAACGCTGCTTGTGCTCCTATCGGGCGCTCTAAAAGCCTCCACCGATAGGATCATCATGTGTGCCAACAGCCATGCAGCATGGAACACCAACCAGCGTGGAACACCAGCCAGAATGGAAAATCAGCCAGCATGGAACACTGTCTCTGTCTGTCTCGCTCTGTCTGCCTGACTGTCTATCTGTCTGTCTCTGTCTGTCTCGCTCTGTCTGCGTGACTGTCTCTATATGCCTGTCAGAATGGAAAATCAGCCAGCATGGAACACCACCCAGTGTGGAACACCAACCAGCATGGAACATCAGCTAGAGTGTAACACCATGCAGCATGGAACACCAGCTAGAATGGAAAACCAGCCAGCATGGAACACCAGCTAGAGTGGAACACCATGCAGCATGGAACACCAGCTAGAGTGGAACACCATGCAGCATGGAACACCAGCTAGAGTGGAACACCATGCAGCATGGAACACCAGCTAGAGTGGAACACCATGCAGCATGGAACACCAGCTAGAGTGGAACACCATGCAGCATGGAACAAACAGAGGCTTAACACTGCTTAAGGACAGGCAGCTCCATGTCTCTGTCTGTCTCGCTCTGTCTGCCTGACTGTCTATCTGTCTGTCTCTGTCTGTCTCGCTCTGTCTGCGTGACTGTCTCTATATGCCTGTCAATTGAAGTGAAATAGTACATAGTATCCTTGTAAAGATAATGAATATGAGGTTATAAAGTGCTGAAGTTCCTCTTTAAACGAAGTTGGCCACCGGAGTTTCACATGGTGTGAAGCAAACTATTAAAATCTTCTGAGAAAGACTCAAACATACATTTCCCACACCAAGCAGGTATCAATTGATAAGCCACAGAAAGTGAACCTTTTGCAAAATGATATGCGTCACGAACTATGAAGCATACATTGCGTTCAATGCAAGAAGATATGCATCAAGAGTATTGATGCACAAGTCAATAGGTTGTGTTCATTGCAAAGAGGTTGGTGATAATGCTGCAATGGGTGAGAGACACAGACAGGCAGACAGAGAGACAGACAGACAGTATACATGGAGTAGAACCCTGTGTAACTGCAGAGAGATAATGAAGGACTATGTTGATCAAATCTAACCAAAGTTTGTCACATGCACAGAATGCAGCGGGTGTAACGGTACAATGAAATGCTGACTTAAAGCTCTTCATCAACAGTGCAGAATAAATGTAAGGTAGCAAAAGTAACACAAATAGACAAGAGCAAAAGAGTAAATAAAAAAAGACAAGGTATTACAATATTTAATGAATGAACACAAGAACTGACCCTTATAAACAATGTGAAACAGTGTGCAGGAACACTGTGGAGGTAGATCAATAGGCTCAGCAGCAGGGCGAAGAAGAGTATATGTGTGTGTGTGTGTGTGTGTGTGTGTGTGTGTGTGTGTGTGTGTGTGTGTGTGTGTGTGTGTGTGTGTGTGTGTGTGTGTGTGTGTGTGTGTGTGTGTGTGTGTGTGTGTGTGTGTGTGTGTGTGTGTTTTTCTAGGAGCGTGTCTGTGAGTGTGTATCTGAGCGTGTGTGTGTGTGTTCGTATGTGTGTGTGTGTGACAGTGTGGTCGGTATGGGTGCAGTTAGACAGCCAGTGATAACTGCATGAAAATAGGTGTTTCCGGGTATTTTCCAAGCTGTACACATTCAGTGAAATTTATTGTGAGCGGGAGCACACTCCTGACCACGCACTGGCACAAGTATTTCCGGGATCGTACAATCCTGATGTAAAAAAAGGCCATTAGTTTGCACCTGACCTTTCCCAGAGTCCCGTTAGGGTGGATATCTCTCCATCTCAGCTGTCAAACAGAACTCTGAAGTTTCAGCCAATCAGCATGCCCGAATGCACATTTGGACACTGCACCCGCCCACTCTAGCTCAGAGTGTTTATGTCGTTCCAAGAAGAAGACGCAGGTTTTGGCTTGCTACCAAGGTTTTTCATTGTGTTTACTAGGAAGATTGTGCATGCATCCAAGAAAGTGAGTTGTGGGGTTTATTGTTGGGATGTTTTATGCTACGCAATGATGATTGACTGCAAGTAATTTACCTTAAGTTACCTTGTCACATCTGTAACTGTATTAAAGTAATGTTCTTATCCTGCAGCTTATGTATAGTTCAGATACTCCATGTTGTTTATATTGCATAAGTGCCCGTATCGCCTTGATTGCATGAGCATCTGCACAGTAGATGCATATTTGCCTAGAGTAATTTATATAGTCTGTATACCCATGCTACCGCAGCGTTTTCATAGTAGCCATTATTGTTGCCATTTGCAGGTGCGGGGGCAAGCCTCTAGAACAGTCTAGATTAGAAGTTTCAGACCTGGAGCTCGTGCAGATGCAGTATAATTTATGCCCCCAGAGACAGATCTGATAAGCTCTCCACCAGGCCTGAGAGAGAGGGCCATATATCTAGCCTGTCAGACGAACTAGTTCTCTCTCTCCAGTGAGATTTTATCCACATGTTGATATGCTGTGTGAATGTCCCTGTTCAGGTGTAATGTTAGGACATTCCTTCCTGAGTAGATCTTCCTATTGTTTAGTTTCCAACACTGTGCATCTATTCTTATCTTTCAGAACCACAAGTCCATTTCTAACTGTAACCACAAAGATGCTTCAATGATGTGTGGGTTTGTGCAACTGTGTGGTGGTGACCTAGAGAATAAAGCTCTGGATGTGAAGACATCTGCCTGGTTTCTGCCGGACTGCCTGGAGTGGGTCAGACCAAAGTACAGCCAGCATTAAGTCATTAGCTGGTGAGGGTTCAGAAGCCAACCGCTCAGATGGCTCCAGCTGGCAGTTTTTACACCCGGTTACTCGTTAACAAGGATTTCTGGGCTCGTACACTCCCAATTATTGTGCATTAACTTAAACTGACATTTTCTAGTGTCTAAACTGCATGACACTTGCACTTGGAAAGAGGAGACGTCATAGCGTCACGTCAATACACACCCAACCAACTAGCTTGTACCACTTACGTTGGGGCGGGAATATTTGAATTTCAGTGTCAGTTAGCTAGAGAGATCCCTAGATCCGTAGACACCTCCGTAGAGATCCACTCACTGCCTGTCCGCATCATTAGCTGTGATTTCAACGAGAAGACTTCAACAAGACTTTCAACAAAGTCGACATCGAAGGACTTCAAAAGAACCATGGTCTAGGAACAATTTACACAGTAGGTCTTACGTTAGTGTGGTGGTTGTACATTTCAATTATTTGCTAGCTAGCTAACGTTAGTCAGCTGAGTTAAGTGCCAGAGATGAATAAACATATTTTAGCTAGCTAGCTAGCTACTTTGTGTTAAGCAAGAGTTTAGGGGTTAGTTGTTGCAAGCTAGCTAACGTTGGTTTTGTGAGTGTAGGGAAAAAACTTGGGATTGATATTGAAGTATATAGGTGTTTTATGGAGACATGAACAATTATTCTACTCAATATCCCTACACCCCAGTCTCCTCTGCTTCGTCCCAGGGAGGAGGAATACCCTAAACTCCTCGTTCTCACAGGACTCGGGTTAGTACGCTGTTGCCAGATCAGTCTTGGGGTTGACCTGGCTGGGGTGACATTTTTTTTGTCTTTGGAAGATTATTTTAAAAGAAAAAAAATGTAATAAATAACATGAGGTTATGGCATAACAGCTCAGTTAGAGCTGAGCATTTAAAAACGCATTGTTATTATAAAAATTATATATATTTTCTATTCATTAGGATAGCAATCAATGTGGCAACTTTTGTATTATCAAAACCTTCTTTCTAAATCAAATCAAATCAAATCAAATTTTATTAGTCACATACACATGGTTAGCAGATGTTAATGCGAGTGTAGCGAAATGCTTGTGCTTCTAGTTCCGACAATGCAGTAATAACCAACAAGTAATCTAACCTAACAATTCCACAACTACTACCTTACACACACACACAAGTGTAAAGGGATAAAGAATATGTACATAAAGATATATGAATGAGTGGTGGTACAGAACGGCATGGCAGATGCAGTAGATGGTATAGAGTACGGTATATACATATGAGATGAGTACTGTAGGGTATGTAAACATAAAGTGGCATAGTTTAAAGTGGCTAGTGGTACATGTATTACATAAAGATGGCAAGATGCAGTAGATGATATAGAGTACAGTATATACATATGAGATGGGTAATGTAGGGTATGTAAACATTATATTAAGTGGCATTGTTTAAAGTGGCTAGTGGTACATTTTTACATAATTTCCATCAATTCCCATTTTTAAAGTGGCTGGAGTTGAGTCAGTATGTTGGCAGCGGCCGCTAAATGTTAGTGGTGGCTGTTTAACAGTCTGATGGCCTTGAGATAGAAGCTGTTTTTCAGTCTCTCGGTCCCTGCTTTGATGCACCTGTACTGACCTCGCCTTCTGGATGATAGTGGGGTGAACAGGCAGTGGCTTGGGTGGTTGTTGTCCTTGATGATCTTTATGGCCTTCCTGTGACATCGGGTGGTGTAGGTGTCCTGGAGGGCAGGTAGTTTGCCCCTGGTGATG
>NC_092086.1:27246740-27259098 GCF_045679555.1 Salvelinus alpinus
GAGAGGGGTTCTGGACTGGGGGGGCTCTTCCCCATGATTTGTTTTTTCCACATAGAGTTAATTTCATTCACTTCCTTCAACACAATCTAACATGGTCCCATGGCATGGAAATAGGAGTAAAACATTAAAAAAACATCTAATTAACAGCCTAACCCTATATTTGAGATATTACACAAGGCTTTTACCACAAACTCAGCTTACTGGACCTGGACCTGGTACTGCTATTGATGTGCATAGGTCAAATTTAGGGTTGGGCTGCTCATTGAATTTCCTGTATTTTTTTTCTACTACTCAACTTGTAAGGAAACTTCCCGTTGCTGTGTATTAAATGTGAAAAAATGACTACCCTTTCTGTTAGGCACATGCACAGATATTTATCAATCCAATGATACACTTCTGTAGCTAAAACACACAAACTTTAAAAGGGGTTAGAAGTCCAAAACGCACAGGCATTATGGTGGGACTTTCTGTCTTATGTAACCATACCAAACGTAACATATCAAACTAATTTAAGTGTCCTGGATTTACATTTACTATTTTACTTCTAGTCTAGGAGATGAGGTTGGTCGGTTTAGAAAGAAATTAAATAATTCAGAAGAGGCTATTCTTTGAAAAAAATAGCCTAGCTGTGGACAGGAGAGAAATGCTTTTGGCATGAGCTCATCTGCCATCGCCGGAGAGTGATCTGAGCATCTGAGTCAGTGAAACTGGAAAGCTTTTTTAGGACTATAATGTCCTCCTCATATGTGTGTCTCCACAGACCGAGGCCTGAGCTATTGATTGATTCAAGACAAGGTTGTTTTTATTGAACTTAGATTCTTAGTTTGTCAGTGTCAAAGTAGTCTGTCATTTCCATCATTTGTGCTGTAAAATAGATTTTGCCAGCCTCCCCATGCTAATAAAAATGTTCCCCATGTGTGCAAGCGCCTCTACTCTACTGCTCTATGCCACTATGCAAATGCACTGATATGCATGCAATGCTTTATTATAAAGGAGATTTCTGTATGCATTCTGGTACAAATGAAGCACTGAACACAGGTAGTCTAGACTCTAGCTAACCACCATATACTAAAATATCCACACAAGCTTCTAGCCAGCCAGCCAAATATCATGGCTATATGATGAAGTTATTATTTAAGAGCATTGAAGATGAATCACAATCAGTAAAAATAAAACTATTGAGCTAGCTAACTAGCAGATTTACATCAATCATCAATGACCAGCTGATAGCCTACCCTCTTTTCCTGATGTCAATCATGTCTTTAGGAGTCACTGTAACTAGCTTGCTTAAAATTTGTTATGAGTGAGTGTGTTGTTGCAGAAATAAATAGGCATATGCTAAAACATTAAAAAAACTCCATATTAAAATGAGTGCCAAGCACTGGGATTGAACCCAAGATCCTCCGAGCCGTAGCTCTGTCGTGAGGCCCACTAGCTGGTAATAGGTGCTTGCGTTGCCCCTAGTGGACGATAGGAAATTCCTACGGAAATAAAATAAACCAGGATGCCATATTTTGACAATTTCAAATATGCAGAATTATTATGTCATCCACTAGAGTCTGGCCTGCTCTACTTCACACTACCTGCTCAACCTAGAGCTGAACATGGAAACCTAGAGCTGAACATGGAAACCTAGAGCTGAACATGGAAACCTAGAGCTGAACATGGAAACCTAGAGCTGAACATGGAAACCTAGAGCTGAACATGGAAACCTAGAGCTGAACATGGAAACCTAGAGCTGAACATGGAAACCTAGAGCTGAACATGGAAACCTAGAGCTGAACATGGAAACCTAGAGCTGAACATGGAAACCTAGAGCTGAACATGGAAACCTAGAGCTGAACATGGAAACCTAGAGCTGAACATGGAAACCTAGAGCTGAACATGGAAACCTAGAGCTGAACATGGAAACCTAGAGCTGTCAAAACATTACAGGCTGGATAGAGCAGACCTGCGTAAAGTAGATGTTTCCATACTAGTTGAGAAGTGGAGTTGTTTATCCATTCAAAGTAGGTAACATTTCTCAGTAGCCTTCCCAGACACACGTTTCCTTTGAGATAGGCTTTCCCCAGATTGTTTGAAGTAGTCGTGACAGTATCATACCATATGCAGCAGAGGGCAGCATTCATCTGAGACAGAAATTGGCGATTCAACTCCAAGTCATGATTGGGAGTTTTTTGTAGTAACGTGTTGAGAATGGCCAGTCACATGTCTGCCAAAAGAGCCTGGGCCAATCAGATGTGGGCAGGGTCAGTAAAGGTCAGTAACATTGTCATTTCTCATTCTAACAAATCGTCACTAGGAGTCAAAGAGTGTTGAGAAATGACGTATAATACTTACAATTGAATAATACTTTAATCTGGCGGGAAGTGAACTTGCAACCGGAGGGATGCTGGTATCAAATCCTAGATGCCATTGCCAGTCGTTGTGCCCTTGAGCAAGGCATCCCCCCACACCTCTCCTAAACCTGTAAGTGTATGTGTATGTATGGGTGTCTTTTGGCTGTTGGGTTAAAAGAATAACTCAAATTTCTGTTGGACCTTGTGTGCAATTGAACAATAAAGTGATCTTATCTTAATAAAGTATGATTACAATACCATAATAAGTCAACATTGCATTACGGTAACATGGATCTCTCACATGACAGTGGACTGGATAGTGTTGTTGTGCAACGATTTATATAGTTAATTATACAATATGGTATAATAGGGTCCATGATTATCCTCTAACTACATGGACAGGGTTTCATTACAGCGGTGGGACACTGGATGGTGGACTGGAGGCAACCTGTATCATCATATCGTTATATTTAAAACTGCAGCAGAAGATGGACTGGGAGCTGATTTAATGGATGGGTATTGCTGTAGACAGAACAAGAGGTGTAGTGCTTGATGGGGCTAGGTGTTATTACATGTGATTATATGTATTAGAGGTTATATTGATAAGGGTCAGAGGTTGGATGACCTTGGTCACAATCAGAGCCCCAGGTATTGATCTGATTTGAGATCAGAGGGACAACAGAGGATCAAAACACACTGTTTTTCTAGATAAAATATTGATTATGATGACATGTTGTTGTTGGTCATGGTGGTGTGTGTGTGTGTGTGTGTGTGTGTGTGTGTGTGTGTGTGTGTGTGTGTGTGTGTGTGTGTGTGTGTGTGTGTGTGTGTGTGTGTGTGTGTGTGTGTGTGTGTGTGTGTGTGTGTGTGTGTGTGTGTGTGTGTGTGTGTGTGTGTGTGTGTGTGTGTGTGTGTGTGTTCTCTGCACGACAGTGGCGGTCGGTGCCATTTAAGATGATCCTGATCTTATTTCTATTACAGCATATTGGATAACTGTCATTCATATTCCCTTCACCCAGCTCAACGTTACATTGATAGGTTTAGGCTACTACATGATACTCAAATTTTCCCTATATCCATCATGAGGTTGCTACAACCTAGCCTATGAATGAAAGTTTACAACGTAGGTGCACAGGTTGAGAGAACAATTTTTGTAATCATGGTGACAGACAGTGACACATTCAATACAGACTTGCACACTCTTGCCTGCCTCTAGCTGATCTAGGGTGTAACCATCAGTGGCAAACGAGAATTTCTATTGGACAAATTCAAAAACAATGTACACACACACAAACAAACACAACCGAAGGTGTTAGAAGCACAGGGTCAGCCACGATGTATTATAAACATGCATGCATTGTGTAACCGCACTGAAATTAACACATGCATGTGTACAGTTAGGCTTTGAAATCAAAACACACACAACAACAACGGCATTGTTCACTGTAATTCTGTAAGGGATTTTGATTTGATTTGATTCAATGGGGGTAAATATGCACTGTGTACATCCCAGGGGAAAACACGTTAAAGTTAAATTCTACATGTGGTTCAGCTTCAGATGTTCCACCCTGAGCTGTACAGGCAACAGACCCACTGCTTGGAATTCATTTCCTCCAACATGTGTTCTGGGGGGTACATTAAGCAGATCCCTAATGATGTTGTTTGTGACTAAGTGGTATTTGACCTGTGTTTAGTGAAGCTAACAAACAAACAGTTGACATGGAAGAGAACCCTGTCACTGTTCCACATGGAAGCCTGAATTACTCAACCAACATACATACATATAAATAAATAAAAGAGAGAGAAGAGAGAGAAAAGAGAGAAGAGAGAGAAGAGAGAGAAGAGAGAGAAGAGAGAGAAGAGAGAGAAGAGAGAGAGAGGTCACGATCAGATGAGCTCCTGCATTTTTCAGCATTTTCTTTAAAAAAGATACATTTAGAGTTAGATAAACTTGGATTTTTTGTCAGGAACACATACAGGATGCTACCCTCTACAACATAACCCTCACTTCAAATCAAAACTCGAAACCTACAACCTGATTTTGGACGGAATTACAGAATCACCTGAAAAGTTCACAAATACCAAGGATTAATTATTCTATACAGCAAATTCTCTGGAAAACAACAGAAACCTGAGAACACCACCCAACCTGGAACTGAGTGAGTAATGTTTAGTCTGAAACTATATTCTATTTCCAAAAGCCAAGAAGAATAATACATGACATTACTTTATAAGGACTGAATAGTAACATAACTCTGCCAAGCTTGATACAACTTCATCTAGCACTTAAGTGTCAAGTGAGAGGTGTCAAAGCCCATTAGCCCAACAATGGCAGGAGAGTCGAATAGTCTACCCCAACCAAATGGAGAGGCCTTAGAAGCTGCCTCCCGCTGTTCAGAGGTAATTAAAATACAGTACCCTGTCATTGTAAAGAATGATAAGGCAAGAAAAGATCACAAAATGAAGCTCCTTATGGAAAATCAAGAGACACTTTTTGCTGACTATTACAAAAATGGGAACATCAGCAACCTTATCTTCTACACAAACCATCCAGTGGCATGGCACAGTGCTATATTAGCACACTACCCCTTTGTTAAGAGAGGGGGGGTTAACGAGGGGTGGAAACTCAGGATACTTGACAACGAGGACTCTGAGTCAGCTAATATAAATCTATATAAGTCTGGAACAGTAATGGTACAGGGCAATCACAGACAGTTTCAGCTGGACTTTCACCTAATCAAAGAATTAGCCCAGCAGGAGAAGCTCTCCCTTGATAAAGATACCCCCACCCCAAGCGGGTCAGACCAGACGTCTTCATCATATAACCACACAGACGAGCAACCCTCAGCAGACAGTCAACCTCCCAGTACAGAGTACTTCTCCCTCATTGAAATGAAGGATAAATTCACCCAGCTGGAGGTAAGGCAGGTTGAGCTGGAACAGCAGGTGATCACACTCCAGTCAGCACAGACCCAGACAACAGTCCAGCACAACAACACCCCCTTAACCAGACCTGGAGAGCCGGAGGTGGAGAAAGACATATCTGCACTATGGACAGTGGTGAGACAACATCAACAGGAGAAAGAGCAGGAGCAGGAGAAGAACAGAGCACTAGAGGAGAGGATCAGACTACAGGAGGATAGGGAGAGGGGGATGGAGGAGAGGATCAGACTACAGGAGGAGAGGGAGAAGGGGATGGAGGAGAGGATCAGACTACAGGAGGAGAGGTTGAGGGGGATGGCATGTGACAGAGAACAACCCACTAGGGAGGTGGCCATCCCCACAGAGACGCCAGCAGAACAGCCCACCTCAGCACCCGACAAAAGTCTCGACACCACAGCAGAACAGTCCACACCAGACCCTGACCATAGAAACGACATCACAACAGAACAGACAAAAGAAAAACCCCAAGCCCAGCAGCTCTCACCCCCTCTGAGCACCCCCCCTGTCAGCCACCCTGATAGCCCTCCTGACAACCCCCCCACACCCACTGAGGACAAACACAAGACACAGATTGTCCTTCTTATGGACTCAAATGGGAAATATATAGAAGAAAAAAAACTTTTTCCCAAACACAGTGTGTCTAAACTCTGGTGTCCAAACACCCAGCGCGCCCTAGACCTTCTGTCTGAGGACAAACTAGGCTCACCTAGCCACATAATAATACACACAGGCACAAACGACCTGAGAGCACAGCAGGAAAGGGTGGCCACAGCACTGAAGGGAGTGATCGAAAAAGCTTCTTCTACTTTCCCCAACGCACAAGTGGTTATCTCCACCCTGCTACCACGAAAAGACTTCCACCCTGCTACAATACAGCGGGTAAACGCAAGCATCTCCCGTGACTGTGCCTCAAAACCAAATGTTTTTCTGGCCCACCACTCCACCCTGGACTTGAACAGCCTCTATGACCAGGTCCACCTCTACAAGGCAGCAGTGCCCACCTTTGCCCGGACTCTAAAGGACATCGCTCTCAAACGCAGCCCCAACACTTCACACAGGAGCAACAGATCAATAGACACCCCACCAAGACCAGCGAGACACCCTCCAAGACCCCCCCCTGGACCTACACACCCCCCCCACATCAACCATGCCCACACCCAATTTAGGCCCCCTCAGATCAGACCTATGCCATTCCTGCCCACCCCATGCACCCCACCCCCGCAAAGAGGGCATCAACATGGAAGTCACACATACGCCCAGGTAGTGAGCGGGCAAACAGGCCCAACCCCCACTCTTACACTCGCCCAAGCCAACGGCATGTACCAGATGCTCAGCAGGCTCTGCTCACACTTACTGGCCTGAGGCCAAACCACACGGCCAACAACATTGGACACTTTATGGAACAAAAAGCCTTCACTATATCATCCTGGAATATCCAAGGCCTGAGGTCATCTGCCTTTGGCCTAAAGAGCAGGAACCCGGACTTCACCAAAGAAATCGGTAATGCAGACATTGTCATCCTGCAAGAAACCTGGTACAGAGGAGACGGACCCACTGGTTGCCCTCTAGGTTACAGAGAACTGGTAGTCCCATCCACCAAACTACCAGGTGTGAAACAGGGAAGGGACTCAGGGGGAATGCTAATTTGGTATAGAGCAGACCTAACTCACTCCATTAAACTAATCAAAACAGGAACATTTTACATTTGGCTAGAAATTCAAAAGGAAATTATCTTAACAGAGAAAAATGTCCTCCTGTGTGCTACCTATATCCCCCCACTAGAATCCCCATACTTTAATGAAGACAGCTTCTCCATCCTGAATGAGGAAATCAATCATTTCCAGGCCCAGGGACATGTATTAGTCTGTGGCGACCTAAATGCCAGAACTGGACAAGAACCTGACACCCTCAGCACACAGGGGGACAAACACCTACCTGGAGGTGACAGCATTCCCTCCCCCATATGCCCCCCTAGGCACAACTATGACAACATAACCAACAAAAACGGGTCACAACTCCTGCAGCTCTGTCGCACGCTGGGTATGTACATAGTCAATGGTAGGCTTCGAGGGGACTCCTATGGTAGGTTCACCTATAGCTCATCTCTTGGCAGTAGCACTGTAGACTACTTTATCACTGACCTCAACCCAGAGTCTCTCAGAGCGTTCACAGTCAGCCCACTGACACCCCTATCAGACCACAGCAAAATCACAGTCTACTTGAACAGAGCAATACTCAATCACGAGGCATCAAAGCCAAAGGAACTGAGTAACATTAAGAAATGCTATAGATGGAAGGAATGCAGTTTGGAAATCTACCAAAAAACAATTAGACAACAGCAAATTCAATCCCTTTTAGACAACTTCCTGGGTAAAACGTTCCACTGCAATAGTGAAGGTGTAAACTTGGCAGTAGAAAATCTTAACAGTATATTTGACCTCTCAGCTTCCCTATCAAACCTAAAAATCTCAAATAGAAAACCGAAGAAAATGAACAACAATGACAAATGGTTTGATGACGAATGCAAAAATCTAAGAAATAGATTGAGAAACCTGTCCAACCAAAAACATAGAGACCCGGAAAACCTGAGTCTACGCCTTCACTATGGTGAATCACTAAAACAATACAGAAATACACTACGGAAAAAGAAGGAACAGCACGTCAGAAATCAGCTCAATGTAATTGAAGAATCCATAGACTCTAACCACTTCTGGGAAAATTGGAAAACACTAAACAAACAACAACACGAAGAATTATCTATCCAAAATGGAGATGTATGGGTAAACCACTTCTCCAATCTTTTTGGCTCTATAACAAAGAATAAAGAGCAAAAACATATACATGATCAAATACAAATCCTTGAATCAACTATTAAAGACTACCAGAACCCACTGGATTCTCCAATTACCTTGAACGAGTTACAGGACAAAATAAAAACCCTCCAACCCAAAAAGGCCTGTGGTGTTGATGGTATCCTTAATGAAATGATCAAATATACAGACAACAAATTCCAATTGGCTATACTAAAACTCTTTAACATCGTCCTTAGCTCTGGCATCTTCCCCAATATTTGGAACCAAGGACTGATCACCCCAATCCACAAAAGTGGAGACAAATTTGACCCCAATAACTACCGTGGAATATGCGTCAACAGTAACCTTGGGAAAATACTCTGCATTATCATTAACAGCAGACTCGTACATTTCCTCAATGAAAACAATGTACTGAGCAAATGTCAAATTGGCTTTTTACCAAATTACCGTACAACAGACCATGTATTCACCCTACACACCCTAATTGACAACCAAACAAACCAAAACAAAGGCAAAGTCTTCTCATGCTTTGTTGATTTCAAAAAAGCCTTCGACTCAATTTGGCATGAGGGTCTGCTATACAAATTGATGGAAAGTGGTGTTGGGGGAAAAACATACGACATTATAAAATCCATGTACACAAACAACAAGTGTGCGGTTAAAATTGGCAAAAAACACACACATTTCTTCACACAGGGTCGTGGGGTGAGACAGGGATGCAGCTTAAGCCCCACCCTCTTCAACATATATATCAACGAATTGGCGAGGGCATTAGAACAGTCTGCAGCACCTGGCCTCACCCTACTAGAATCCGAAGTCAAATGTCTACTGTTTGCTGATGATCTGGTGCTTCTGTCACCAACCAAGGAGGGCCTACAGCAGCACCTAGATCTTCTGCACAGATTCTGTCAGACCTGGGCCCTGACAGTAAATCTCAGTAAGACCAAAATAATGGTGTTCCAAAAAAGGTCCAGTCGCCAGGACCACAAATTCCATCTAGACACCGTTGCCCTAGAGCACACAAAAAACTATACATACCTCGGCCTAAACCTCAGCACCACAGGTAACTTCCACAAAGCTGTGAACGATCTGAGAGACAAGGCAAGAAGGGCATTCTATGCCATCAAAAGGAACATAAATTTCAACATACCAATTAGGATCTGGCTAAAAATACTTGAATCAGTCATAGAGCCCATTGCCCTTTATGGTTGTGAGGTCTGGGGTCCGCTCACCAACCAAGATTTCACAAAATGGGACAAACACCAAATTGAGACTCTGCATGCAGAATTCTGCAAAAATATCCTCAGTGTACAACGTAGAACACCAAATAATGCATGCAGAGCAGAATTAGGCCGATACCCACTAATTATCAAAATCCAGAAAAGAGACGTTAAATTCTACAACCACCTAAAAGGAAGCGATTCCCAAACCTTCCATAACAAAGCAATCACCTACAGAGAGATGAACCTGGAGAAGAGTCCCCTAAGCAAGCTGGTCCTGGGGCTCTGTTCACAAACACACCCCACAGAGCCCCAGGACAACAGCACAATTAGACCCAACCAAATCATGAGAAAACAAAAAGATAATTACTTGACACATTGGAAAGAATTAACAAACAAACAGAGCAAACTAGAATGCTATTTGGCCCTAAACAGAGAGTACACAGTGGCAGAATACCTGACCACTGTGACTGACCCAAACTTAAGGAAAGCTTTGACTATGTACAGACTCAGTGAGCATAGCCTTGCTATTGAGAAAGGCCGCCGTAGGCAGACATGGCTCTCAAGAGAAGACAGGCTATGTGCTCACTGCCCACAAAATGAGGTGGAAACTGAGCTGCACTTCCTAACCTCCTGCCCAATGTATGACCATATTAGAGACACATATTTCCCTCAGATCACACAGATCCACAAAGAATTCGAAAACAAATCCAATTTTGATAAACTCCCATATCTACTGGGTGAAATTCCACAGTGTGCCATCACAGCAGCAAGATTTGTGACCTGTTGCCACAAGAAAAGGGCAACCAGTGAAGAACAAACACCATTGTAAATACAACCCATATTTATGTTTATTTATTTTAACTTGTGTGCTTTAACCATTTATACATTGCTACAACACTGTATATATATAATATGACATTTGTAATGTCTTTATTGCTTTGAAACTTCTGTATGTGTAATGTTTACTGTTAATTTTTATTGTTTATTTCACTTTTGTATATTATCTACCTCACTTGCTTTGGCAATGTTAACACATGTTTCCCATGCCAATAAAGCCCCTTGAATTGAATTGAATTGAATTGAAGAGAGAGAAGAGAGAGAAGAGAGAAGACAGACAGACAGACAGACAGACAGACAGACAGACAGACAGACAGACAGACAGACAGACAGACAGACAGACAGACAGACAGACAGACAGACAGACAGACAGACAGACAGACAGACAGACAGACAGACAGACAGACAGACAGACAGACAGACAGACAGAGAGAGACAAAGAGAGATACAAAGAGAGAGTGGGGGAGAGGGGAAAACAGAGAGACAAAGGGAGAGAGAGACAAAGAGAGAGACAAAGAGAGAAAGAGAGAGACAAAGAGAGAGAGTGGGGGAGAAGGGACGGGGGAAAGGAAAAGAGAGAGATAGAGAGAGAAAGAAAGAAAGAAAGAAAGAAAGAAAGAAAGAAAGAAAGAAAGAAAGAAAGAAAGAAAGAAAGAAAGAAAGAGGGAGGGAGGGGGAGAGAAAAAATAGCAAGAGTCCATTCTATCTTAACTCAAACCCACCTAACACCAACTTTTCACATTGCTCAACACCGCAGTGAAAACAAATTATTCTTGGAAAAGTGAAGTTACTGTTAAATATGAACAATGCTCTGCCAAAGCATGTGCCACCAGAGAGGAAACCTCAAGATGTTTTCTATTCATCCGTTTGAGACGTTGTGATTCAGTCACACAGAGAGATGGAGGGGATTGTCTGGGTCTCTATAACAGGGCACACACAAACGCACACACACACACAAACGCACACACACACACGAACGCACACACACACACACGCACACACACACACACACACACACACAGTTGAAGTAGGAAGTTTACATACACCTTAGCCAAAAACATTAACTCAGTTTTTCACAATTCCTGATATTTAATCCTAGTAAGAATTCCCTGTCTTAGGTCAGTTAGGATCACCACTTTATTTTAATGATGTGAAATGTCAGAATAATAGTAGAGAGAATGGTTTATTTCAGCTTTTATTTCTTTCATCACATTCCCAGTGGGTCAGAAGTTCACATACACTCAATTAGTATTTGGTAGCATTGCCTTTAAATTGTTTAACATGGGTCAAACGTTTCGGGTAGCCTTCCACAAGCTTCCCAAACCTTAACCTTAACCCTCACCTTAACCATACGGATTGAGTGCCTAACTTAATGTTTTAACCCTATCCCAAACCTTAACCCTCACCTTAACCATACGGATTGAGTGCCTAACTTAATGTTTTAACCCTATCCCAAACCTTAACCCTCACCTTAACCATACGGAATGAGTGCCTAACTTAATGTTTTAACCCTATCCCAAACCTTAACCCTCACCTTAACCATACGGAATGAGTGCCTAACTTAATGTTTTAACCCTATCCCAAACCTTAACCCTCACCTTAACCATACGGAATGAGTGCCTAACTTAATGTTTTAACCCTATCCCAAACCTTAACCCTCACCTTAACCATACGGAATGAGTGCCTAACTTAATGTTTTAACCCTATCCCAAACCTTAACCCTCACCTTAACCATACGGAATGAGTGCCTAACTTAATGTTTTAACCCTATCCCAAACCTTAACCCTCACCTTAACCATACGGAATGAGTGCCTAACTTAATGTTTTAACCCTATCCCAAACCTTAACCCTCACCTTAACCATACGGAATGAGTGCCTAACTTAATGTTTTAACCCTATCCCAAACCTTAACCCTCACCTTAACCATACGGAATGAGTGCCTAACTTAATGTTTTAACCCTATCCCAAACCTTAACCCTCACCTTAACCATACGGAATGAGTGCCTAACTTAATGTTTTAACCCTATCCCAAACCTTAACCCTCACCTTAACCATACGGAATGAGTGCCTAACTTAATGTTTTAACCCTATCCCAAACCTTAACCCTCACCTTAACCATACGGAATGAGTGCCTAACTTAATGTTTTAACCCTATCCCAAACCTTAACCCTCACCTTAACCATACGGAATGAGTGCCTAAACG